>NC_137820.1:49415472-49527972 GCF_963921795.1 Nannobrachium achirus
AGAGAGGTGTGTGTGTGTGTGTGTGTGTGTGTGTGTGTGTGTGTGTGTGTGTGTGTGTGTGTGTGTGTGTGTGTGTGTGTGTGTGTGTGTGTGTGTGTGTGTGTGTGTGTGTGTGTGTGTGTGTGTGTGTGTGTGTGTGTGTGTGTGTGTGTGTGTGTGTGTGTGTGTGTGTGTGTGTGTGTGTGTGTGTGTGTGTGTGTGTGTGTGTGTGTGTGTGTGTGTGTACGCGGGGGGGGGGGGGGGGGGTATAGAGTGACGTTATGAACTTCCTGTTTTGGTATTGACTGGTGCCAAATAGGACTCAGCTCACTGAGCTCCAGTTAAAAGCTGTTTGGCAACAGCAGAGCTATTGTTGTCTATAGAGCAGCGTGGCATTGATAATCAAATACCATAGACATGCATCCAGCTTGCCCCCAGTACAGGGGTGAAATCATTAGACAAAGAAATTGATTAGTCGATCAACATAATTCTTCAACTACAATTTTAGTACTTTAATAATGGTTGTCTTGATGTATCATGTAAAAAAATATATTTTTTAATTTGTCAACTTCACCAACACATGATTGATTGTTCTATGCGTTGTTTTGTTTGTTTAATTGTTAACTTGGCTATGTATCGGGGACGCATCCTGGTGAAATATCTGTGCAGTGTGTGATCCCTTGTCGGTGATCAATCTCACGGCGTGAAAACCACAACGATATTATGACAGCCGATTTCAAGAAAGTCACTTGTGTAGTGTCAAATACTCAAGATCTGATGACTCGCCAACCACGCAATATCGTACAGTGTGTTCAAGCCCTTAGTGAGAGAGGTGAAGCAGGGAACCCACTACATAATTACATACAGTATATACCTATATATTTATATATTTAATAATACAAAATTGCATTTATTTTTGATAGAGCCGTCCAAGCAAATTGCTAAGTGGCTCGCCATATTTAGCTGATTGTCTGTCTCATCAATGTCTGTTGACCGTTAAGATATTTGTGAAATATGGATATGACTGACGTCTGACATCATAGATGTCTTATGTTATAGACCACATGAGACTCACACTATATGGGCATTCCAAGCTATGGGCTTAATATTGATGACATCAGAGATCTCCATATATGGGCATACAAGGGACAAGATGTCACAAAAGCTCATCAGCAGCTATAGACATTGAGGCGGTACAACAGAGATACGGCTCTACGGACAAGTTGTGACGGTTTTCATAGTTAACTGCGACCTACGGTCGCAACTACCAATAGTGAGGCTCCCCTGGACCAAATGGAGAACCACTGTTTGGACCTCTTAGGGAGGACTAATGAGTGCAATCAACTGTTCAACAGACGGGCGTACCGAACTGTATGTTCTATTTGAACATTCACAGAAGGTGCACCACGTGTGTGAGAAGTGCAGGGGTTCTCAAACCTTTTTAGGCCGTGACCCCCAAAATAAACATATTTGAACTAGGGACCCCCACCCTGACAAGCACTTGGAATTGTAGGTATTACATTTAATGTGACTCGGTTCACAGTGCGAGGCGTTGTGAGCATGTAGATCTCCTGTTTTCACAATGTTCACCTCTTGCTTACTTAATATTTGCCAGTTTGGTATTAAAACGGTCTTGAAAATCCTTAAATTGTCACTTTATAAATGTGTAGATAGCCTGTAATACACTTATGTTGGTTTGTTTACCGTATTAAGCTAATCATCTGCGGACCGGGGACCCCACAAAATAATCCCCCCCCCCCCCCCCCCCCCCCCCCCCGACCCCAAGTTTGAGAACCACTGCCGTAGGGGCATTATTGCCCAGTGTTTTTTTTGCATTACCGTAACTGACTTGATCAATGAGCCCTGTTGTCAACTCGAAAACCATCGGTAATCAGTCATCATGCCAGGAAACAACTGCAGAATATGATATGTAATTAACTTCAGTGAGCGCATGAGGTGATATCAGTGATGTACAGTAAGCTAGTGATGGCAGTCTGGAAGGAACACATTGTAAATGGTGAAAAGAGCCCAGTCAGCATTTTATCCCTCCAGACTGACAGACTGTAGTTGGTGGTCTGGTGACTAAGGCTGGTATCCTATCCAGAAACTGACTCATCATTAATTTACAAGAACCTTGAATCTATTTTCTGAACGTTTTTAGCATTTAGCTGGCAACTTTATTCAGGCATTTGTACTTGAGGGAGTGAGGGCGTGGTTGAACGTCTTCTGTAAGACAGGACCTATTGAGATTCAGGGACGTGCAGAGAATGTAAAGCTGGCCGCAGACTACCCGACAATCGGGGCATTTAATTACCCTCCCGACAATCGGGCTGCCTGCGTCTGAAATGGGCCCGGTTATCGGGCATCCACTTCGTCTTGTGGTAGGGTTCACAGATCCAATCTGAGCCCAGCCGAGTGGCTCGCAGGGCGATCGGGGACAGCCGACTCTTTTCAAAAATGTTTGATATTTTTCTGGGTCACTAGTGGTATGGAACAGCAGCGGGGGGACCGAGAGAAAATACAGCCGCTGTCGGACGCAAGCAAAGGGGACAGCCGCTCTCACTCTCTCACACACACACACACACACACACACACACACACTTTTCATACTGTCCGTCCTTCAAACAGAAACAGTAGAAACGCTACCAGAAGCAAGACGCAGCAGCAGAGCAGCCGCAGCACGTTGACGAGGCTACTACTAGTTTAGCAGTGTAGAAAGAGGGTAAAAGTCAGAGATTTGAACAGATCCATGGATGGACATGAAATGTGTCAAAGTGAACTTGGAGAGGGCACTTTTTACAGGCGGGTAAAAGGGCAGAGGCTCAAGCCCCCTTTGATGTCTATGTGTGCACGTGCCTGCTGAGATTCATCTGACAATTGTGGGAATATCTTTGTAAATACAAACCGTACACTCCTAAGGAGACACTATGCTTTGTTTCCCATTCTGCTCCAAAAATATTAACAAGTTCATAAACAGTACAGAAGTACAGTCAAATGCTAAAAGCATAACACAAAAAGTCCCTGGGGGCTTGTTTCCATTGTGGTCCATTGTACTCAATTCCGCTGCCCAGTACAGCATGTGTACGCTGCCCAGTACAACCCCAACCCCACTGCGTAGATATTAGTCTGGAATAATAGGGGGGGATAAAAAAAAGGGGCGGATAAAAAAATGCCTCTGGTGATAAAGCCGCCCCATATTTGCATACTGGGGCCCTGATTGGTCCCTCACAACTTCAGAGGTAGTGAAATCCAATCACAACTGAGCAGTGCCAGAACAAATCTGCCGGCAGATTAGTCTGGTGTCCAGGCTATGCCTACTGTAAGTGCCTTGCTCATGGGAAATGGAGAGTGGCACTCCTCAGCGGTGTGTTCTTGCTGCTCATAGAAAACACACTGTGTTGAATCCACGGTGCTTGAATTCCGTTGGGTGGATATCAACCCACATCGCAGAGAAACCAAACAAGACTCGGCCCTCCAGGAACACAGGGTCATTGGCCGGCACCCGCGAGCACTCCTCCTTACAAGGCCAACATGTACACACAGAGACACAGCAGCTGTCATAAGGGAGAAAGATCTTGGAAACCCGAGAGTACCTGAAAAACACTGTGATGGGAAGTTGTCTTTGGTGATGTTGGCAGAGGAATAGGATATGTCCTGCAAAGTTGAACCGAGCGAACACATTTTGTGTTTTTAAAGTTCACAGGTCATGATGGCAAGCAGTTGCACCCATGATGACTGACTGCTAAATTATGTACTTTGTACTTCTGTGCTAATAATGAATGTGGCCATACAGGAAATACACTTTTCTCATTTTCAGCACTCATGCATTCAATTACTGCTGGGTATAACACTGCCAGGGTTAAAGGTACTATGTAGCTCAAGCACAAACACCATTCCTTCTAGTGCCAATGCTAAATCTGTGTAACTCAACATGGTATTGTAGTGCAGTGATTCTCAACCTTTTTGAGCGGTGGTGACACCGTCTCCTATACGTGGCCGTGTGTGTGGGTATGTGTGTGTGCGCGTGTCTGTATGTAGCCTGCAGTACCTTTTCTGACCACACATGTTAAGGGAAGAGCGCTGTTGTTCAGGCCAGGCCAGGCAAGGCACACTCACTCACTCACGCGCACACACGCACACACGCACGCACGCGCACACGCACGCACGCACGCACGCACGCACGCACACACGCACGCACGCACGCGCGCGCAGCCTCCACCGCTCAGTTCACACAAGTGTAATTTCAGGAGCCCTCAGTTTGATGTGTTTTAGGCTACTGACCCCTATTTGGTAGACCCCAATCTACAATGTAAATCGGTCCTCAATGTTAAGTGTACAAAATGGACCTTCCGTTTGTTCACTTGCTGAATACAGACACATAAGGGTCCATTTGGTTATATAAGGCTAAACACAAACGCGATAAAGGGTACATAATCAGTTTTCGACTGGTTTGTTTATTGTCCATTAAAGGGCGAGTATTAAACATATTTTTACAGAGCTTTGAGAATGCTAATATGGCAATGTACATTATAGGCCTATAGCATTTCTTAATGATATAATTCATTATTGTTTAACATATTATGGGTTGCATATTTGTGTGTATCATCTTCACTACTAATTGACAGGCCAGCTCCTGGTGTTGTTTAAGCATGTCATTGATAGACTCTCACACCACTGCTTCTACAGATTCCTCCTTTCACACATACATCGCCGCATTTCCCCCCTACATTCCTAGCTGCTTTCCCTGAACGTATTGTACTTGCACGATGTACAATTAAACAAAACAATAATTTAATGCTATGACGCGAATTACATCATAGTACGTCCATTATAAACCTTCCGGCTGAAACACAGACTTACAAATAGTTCCACGGTGCAGTGTACTTATGAGTGTAGTAGGCCTACTGTGTCCCCTGGTGGCAGGGACAGTGTAGTGCAGACTAACCCTTATGTTGATCAAATATAGAGCAGTCCTGCCTGAGCGCCCGGAGGGCGCGAAGTCCTAGGAATGGAGCGGCCGCACAGCGGCCGCGAATTTCTAGTATCACTAATTGACAACGGAACTCATGGAGCACAGTTAAGCATGTCATAGATAGACTCTCTCACCACTGCTTCTACAGACTCCACCTTTCACAAATAGATCGCTCCATTTTTTCCCTACAATACTAGCTGATTAACCTGAACTTACTGTATTTGCACGAGAGAGAGATGGGTGGCCCCTCCGAGAGAGAGAACTCACTTTAACGTAGAGAGAGAAAAGGAGAGAGAGACAGAGAGAGCGCGCACGCACACACGCACACTCTGTAATGTTGATTTAACATTGATAGAGAGAGAGATAGAGAGAGTTACGCAGCCCCTCTGAGAGGGATCACGCTGCGAGGCGTGAGCTTGTAGATCTGCTATTTTCAGCAAAGAGGTTTGGCGTAGAGGGCAAAAAGAGCAGGTCAAGTTTATTAGGTAATGACGGTTCAAGTGGTTAAATATCTGAAAACACAAATTGACATGAATCCAAAATACACTGATGATTGTGCTGTCAAACGATGAAACTATATGGAATCTATGAAAAGGTTGTGCTTCATCTCTCTCTCAACTAAGGGGTCCTTGGCCTGAGAATGTTGAAGACCCCTGTGCTATAGGCAGTCTCATGTCAGTTCCTGCATGTTAAATCATCTGAAAAGAATCAGCAGCAATAGGAGGACAGATCCCTGCTGTGTGAACGCTCTCTCTCCTGACCACAGACACTGACATCCTGTCTTTCAGGCTCGGCTTCATCAGCGATCGTTTAGTATTCCTGAGGAGTCGCGGACTCCCAGAGGCTGACTGACTTCTTCCTGTCTTCCCAGGCAGACGCTGCCACTGCTTTTGAAAGCTAATCGATTCTACCACCTCCTCTCAGCGCCTGTGCCTTGTTTGTTGCAATGGCATGTGTCTTTTATACGAGACATCATATCTACAGGCATATTGTCATTGTAGGTATGTGTGGCCACAGTTGCATGAACCATTAAGCCCTCTATATGAATGACGAAAATCTAAAAGCTTGTTTTGATTGATTGATTAAAGACTTAAAGACTATTAACAGTACAGTGCTACAATTATACAATGATGCTAAAAGGATAACACAAAAAGCCCTGAGGGCTTGTTTCCATTGTGGTAGTATTATGTATTCAATTAACCAAGACCAGTTGTGAGCTTGTAGATATGCGATTATTTGCTACTTCTGACCACTGTTGCCTATAATGACCAACATGTTTGTTTTAGTTGAAATATTTAGTTTGTTGTTAAAAAGTTAAAGCTCTATATTCTGAAGAATGAGTGTGTGGACATGAGGAGATTTTGGCTTTTGGGCTGCAGGAAAAGCAGCACGTCCACCTCTGTTAACCCCCCCCCCCCCCCCCCCCCATCTCTGTGATAATAAATGATGAGCATATTATTGATGATGTTATTATTCTGCCTGTAATGGTAGCTGTTTCTTCAGCAGAAGACCATTCGTTCTCCTCTTTTTTTTTTTCAACGGATTAAGTTACAGCCATCTACCATATGGATAATTTTCAGCACCAAAATACACATAGTCTTGTGTGCTACAGTCATATCTCACATACTTAGCAAGTAGTCTAGTACTAGTAAAGATTCACTCAAAATGTGTATGGTACAGGATTAAAAATGCTGCACCTAAATATTTAAAAGATTACTTTTCCATGGTCCAGTACTCCAACAGAGGAAGCTCTACTAACTTTCTGCCTTGCCTATTCAATAGCTGCTCATACAAGCTCCAAATAGGCCATAATTCTGATCCGCTGTCTCTATTTTGAAAATGTTTGAAAATGTACTAATTTTTCAGCAGATGAATTTAGAGAGATGAATGGAAATGATTCTGACGATTATGCAAAAATTAGTCCCTCCACTTTAGCTTGTGTATCGCTCCCATTTCATGTCTCAGCGCTCCTGTCATCCATGATAGAACAATGGGTCTTTGTATGTTCCCACACAGATAGTGGCAGTGAGTAAACCACCGCCCCCCCACCAGCGCCATAATGACATCCTGCGTGGGCAGAGAGGAGATGGTGTGTTGTCTGTTGTGTGTCTGTGTGTTTTTCCATGGGTCCATCCACTGATACATCTTTATAGTTTATTAGGGGGTTCTTAGTTCGCACAGTCAGGTCCGTAACTCTTCTCTTGGGAGCCAGGTGTGTCTGTGGCAAATTCCAATATGTCATTTTATTTTTGTTTTCTTATAATTTGGTTTAGTCCAGTGAAGTTTCTGTCTGGTAGCTCTGCTTGTGTTTGTACATACTGTAAGTCCCAGAACCAGCTGGCTCTCTAGGGTTTCTCTGTAGGCGATGGCTTTGTCATGGAGTGTGTATCTGCTCTCTGGGTCACTTTCTTTTAGGTGTGTATATAAAATATAAATTCTCTCTAGAAATCTTTATAATTAGTCAGACCTATCACTATCAGTAATTGAAGTCAAAAAGGGTTGTTGTGCTTTAATCACATGATATCATGAGGAGAGAAGTACATTTGACACACAGATCGGTTTGGTGGTAAAGTAGTTCAGACCATATACTCGCGATGAGTGAGAATCTGTTTGGGTCATAACCAAGCTGTACCCAAACTATGGATAGCAGGCCTGTGCCATGGCATCTTGACTCTTATGATATGATCTGACATTTTGCATATTTATAAGGAAAAAGATGAACAACGTAAGGCAAAAGTGAAGGTCAGATAAATTGACCACAATTCTTCCGCAGGGTACATTGATTCTATAATGGGATGTGCATGACTGATCAAAATGAGAGTAGATTATTCTACTACTATTACTAGTAAGACGCCTAAGGGTGACAAACGACGCGCCATGACTTGGCCATCTGGCCAGTGATGTATATCGGACCAGTTACCCATATATGGATTGGAGACCCCTGGTACCCATATATGGAGATCTATGTACTGTATAAGGAGATATGCTGTGAGCGCCCAAAAATGCTTTCTCGGTTATTCGTTATGTGAAAGACTTCTGACATCATACATACAATCCCTTTATGCCCATACATGGAGATCCTTGTCTGTAGAACCTGCCACACAGATATAGGCTGTCTTGGCCATATATGGATACTGTTAGTGTGGTTAGTTTATTCTGGCATCCTGAATGTGTCCTTGTATAGCCAAGTCTACTAGCCTTTGTACATTAGGCTAACATGAAGAGAATGCAGAAGAGAATAAATATTAATTACACCCATACCACCCTGGCCACAATGTAAATGTAAATGGAATGAATTTGCAGAAATTCTCCCGGCGGAAGTAGCACCCTTTCATGCCGTTTCAGCCTATGGTCGTAACCAGGCTTTTCTCTTCGCAGATGAGTAAGCCTTGCTACGCGAGGCTGCTACACCCATACTAGGCATCCTCTAAAATGTAGTTGCTATGGGCAGGGTTTGGATGACAATATAGCCATTGCAAAGAAATAAATAATAATAATAATAATAAAATAATCTTTTAATAATCGATTTTTATTGTTGAATATGGATGTGTAAGGATTTCTCCCTGAATGGTGTTTGTCATGGATGTCACACACACACACACACACACACACACACACACACACACACACACACACACACACACACACACACACAGGCATAGAAGGGGTCCACACATGTAGGTCATCCGGTCCCGTGAACACATGAGTGTCAGCTATCAGCAGGTCTTATGTGGCACTTCCTGTCAGGATGGATTGAGGTTTGAACCTGGTTTCACTTCCTCCCGGCCTCCAATGGCCTTATGGGAATTATACAGTGTGTTGAGAATCTACAACTACACTATGGGAATTATACAGTGTGTTGTGAGTCTACAACTACACTATGGGAATTATACAGTGTGTTGTGAGGCTACAACTACACTATGGGAATTATACAGTGTGTTGTGAGTCTACAACTACACTATGGGAATTATACAGTGTGTTGTGAGTCTACAACTACACACTATGGGAATTATACAGTGTGTTGTGAGTCTACAACTACACTATGGGAATTATACAGTGTGTTGTGAGGCTACAACTACACTATGGGAATCATACAGTGTGTTGTGAGTCTACAACTACACACTATGGGAATTATACAGTGTGTTGTGAGTCTACAACTACACTATGGGAATTATACAGTGTGTTGTGAGTCTACAACTACACTATGGGAATTATACAGTGTGTTGTGAGTCTACAACTACACTATGGGAATTATACAGTGTGTTGTGAGTCTACAACTACACACTATGGGAATTATACAGTGTGTTGTGAGGCTACAACTACACTATGGGAATCATACAGTGTGTTGTGAGTCTACAACTACACTATGGGAATTATACAGTGTGTTGTGAGTCTACAACTACACTATGGGAATTATACAGTGTGTTGTGAGTCTACAACTACACCATGGGAATTATACAGTGTGTTGTGAGTCTACAACTACACTATGGGAATTATACAGTGTGTTGTGAGTCTACAACTACACTATGGGAATTATACAGTGTGTTGTGAGTCTACAACTACACTATGGGAATTATACAGTGTGTTGTGAGTCTACAACTACACACTATGGGAATTATACAGTGTGTTGTGAGGCTACAACTACACTATGGGAATCATACAGTGTGTTGTGAGTCTACAACTACACTATGGGAATTATACAGTGTGTTGTGAGTCTACAACTACACTATGGGAATTATACAGTGTGTTGTGAGTCTACAACTACACTATGGGAATTATACAGTGTGTTGTGAGTCTACAACTACACTATGGGAATTATACAGTGTGTTGTGAGTCTACAACTACACTATGGGAATTATACAGTGTGTTGTGAGTCTACAACTACACTATGGGAATTATACAGTGTGTTGTGAGTCTACAACTACACTATGGGAATTATACAGTGTGTTGTGAGTCTACAACTACACTATGGGAATTATCAAATCAAATCAAACTTTATTTATAAAGCACGTTTACAACAACCGAAATTGACCAAAGTGCTGTACAGAGAAGGAGCAAACAATAAATGCATGAGCATATACATATAACAAATGTCAAAAAAGAACACAACACACATATACAGTATAAAATCAAACGGTAAAAGACCTCAGGGGAGATTAAAAGCTAGTGAGAAAAGGTGAGTTTTAACCTGAGATTTAAAAATACTTATGGATGTAGCAGACCTGATCGAAAAAGGCAGGCTGTTCCATAACCTGAATTATACAGTGTGTTGTGAGGCTACAACTACACTGTGTTGTAGTGAATTATACAGTGTGTGTACAACTACACTGTGTTGTAGTGAATTATACAGTCTGTGTTGTAGTGCTCTAGTTCCCAAACAGTATAGGTGGGGAGACTCAAGTAGATAAATATCCCTTTATATCTTTATGGTTTCCTATACATTTTTCCAATTATTATTTAAAAACATTAAAATAAAAAAGTTAAAGTTTTTTAGAAGTTTCTTTTTCTTATGAATTAGAGACAAAATTCAATGTTTCTTTTTTTTTTACCCAAAAGAATTTAATTAAAAAAGAGAGAGAACTAGAAGCAGTGCTCTTCCGAGCACAGGTCTCCACCAGGATGTGCGTCCTGGTGGTGCTACTGTATAAATAATAGGCCAATGTAAAAAGGGTGGCATATGTTCTTCACCTTAGACCTTTCATGGCAATCGGACGCTGCATGCATGATTTGAAGCATTGTGTTCCAAAAATGTGTTTTGCTAAAGTCTACCTGCTGGTGGCGCCATAACAGGCCAATGTGAAAAGGGTAGCATTTGTTCCTTGACATAGTGGGAATATGTGTGGCAAATTTCACGGTAATCGCAAGCTGCGTTGATGATTTGAGGCATTTTGTTCAAAAACGGAGCACTCCTACAAACTTTGGAAGCTAATATTAGCCAATCAGGATGGAATATGAAATATCAGACGGATCAGACTTGATCACATGACTATAGAGATACTGTGTACCGATATGTGTTATTTTTTGAGAAAATCTGAAGGAGTAATATCCAAAAATGTGTTTTACATAAGTCGGCCCAAAGGTGGCGCTATAAAAGGCTGATGTGAAAAATGCAGGGAAAGGGTTTTTCCTTGGCCTCTAGGGAGTGCGCTTACAAAGTTTGAAACTGATTGGTGGAGTTATAGGTAAAACCACAAATCGGCCTGTTATAGCGCCACCATGAGGCTGATTTCAAAATTTTTAAGTGGCATGTCTTCCTCGACCTGGTGGGAACGTGTGTGCGCGATTTCATGATAATTGCACTTTGCGTTTGGGATTTGAGGCATTTTGTTCAAAACGGCTCAATCCTACAAACTTTGGAAGCCAATCTTAGCCAATCAGGATGGAATATGCAAAATCGGACAGATCCGTGTCGATCACATGACTGTCGAGATACTGCCTACCGATTTGTAGGATTTTTGGACGAAATCTGTAAGAGTAGTGCACAGAAATGTGTTTTGCGAACATCGGCCACTAGGTGGCGCTAGAAAAGGCCCATTTGAAAAATTTAGGGCAGAGGTTCTAGATTGGCATCCAGGGAATGTGTGTGCTCACTTTGGCAGCGACCGGGCCAACGGCGACTGAGATTAGGTGCACACAAACTGCGAGGACACACGGACGGACGCACGCACGCACGGACGGATGGACACACGGACGGACGAAGGGGAAAACATACTCTCCCCCATGCCTTCGGCTGGTGGAGACAACAATCTAAAATTCCATATTAGAAAAGGTTTAAGGAGTATTGCCAATAGACGATCTACAAGCTTGCAATGCGGCGCGAACTGTTGTAGTGTGTATGAGACTGCACACTGTTTATATGGTACTAGAGAATGTGTGTTTTCAGTGTACAGTATACAGAGTGGGAGTATAGAGTGTGTTTATACTGTTGGACAACATCATGTGTGTGTGTGTATGTTGGTGGGTGTATGTATACAGATGTGTGCATGGCAAATATGTGTATTTAACCACATTAACCCCGGTGTCTCTATTTTGGACACGTTATTGTCAGGTGAAATGTTTCAAAAAATCTAAAATAAATTTACTTTTTTAATTATTATTTTCATTTTTTTGAAAACGGCAGATCTATAATGTTATGTGATGCAGTGTGAGCTTTTAAATCCAAAATGGGACTTAACCCATTTAGACCTGGAACAACATTTTGTAACTATACCTTTCAAACCCCCTTTGGGTTCTTGTTACGATGTACAGTTAAGCCATTTAGAACGGGTACACATTATAGTTAACTGGAGCTCAGTTAGTCTGTTCTTGAGAGACTACTATGTCAGTGGTTCTCAAACCTTTTCATGTGAAGGACCCCTGAAATGAAATGTATTTGGCCATGGACCTGCATCTCAAAATATCTAGTTCCAGGGACCCCCCAGAAGCAAAATTCGATTTACAAACGTTCGCTTTGAAGATACATATATTCAAAGATTTGCACACATTTTCACAGCTTTTTCAAAAATCTAAGATCTACAAGCTCGCAGCGCGGCACCGAGTGCCGCGCTGTGAGCTTGTATATCTGCTATTTTTCACTGGTTAAAGCGTTCAATAATTCTAGGCCTAAATGGGTATTAACTCATACAGTGCCGCCGGCCACAAGGGGCGCTAGAGTGCCAGAAATTTCTCCATAGACCTTCTTTATAGCTTTCGTCGACCCTCTCCCAACTGGCTTGTGTTTTCACTCCAGTCAATGCTATGGGTGACGAGAGGAGGAAGCTAGCTGACACGTAGCCAAAATGCTAACCCATTTAGAAGCCCGATCTAAAGCTATTTCAGCCGCAAAAAACTTTCTCTTTGGGTCTGGGAACACAATCCGGAGAAAATCCTGTCTAAAGATGTGATTTATTATTGGAGTGGGCGGCGCGATGCGGCCGTTAGCGCGAATACGGCCCGTGGATGGCCGAGTCTAAGTCCCGGCCATGGATGGACGTCTAGACCGGGGCTTCGTTGAGGCCTCCGATTAAATAATTCATTTTATTAAATATCCCAGACATGTTCGGGATAGGCACCCTGGAATACGTCCCGGTACCGGTACCGGTACCGAGGTTTTTTTTGGGGGGCTCTAAACTTTATTTTAAACCATTTTCAATGGAATAAATCGTCGGAGCATCTAGCGTCTCTCGTTGGTGAGCGCTGGGCGAGCCGGCACCACCCACGTTGCTCCAAGCAGCTCGGGGTAAGTAAAATTGTTTTGGATTGAAATATCCCGAACATGTTCGGGATAGGCACTTAAAGAGTTAACAAGCAACATAATGTTTTTGTCATTTTTGAGTTTTTTCTGAAAACCTAGGTCAGGATTTAGAAGGTGTTTTTTTTAGGCCTCAGGTCAGAGTAGGACTTGTTACTGTTTAAATTGAGTACCCAATGTTCTGTGTTTGTGTGTCTGTCCTAGGCCACTAAACAGTTCCTGGAAGAGATCAACAAGTGGACCAGTCAGCATGGAGTGTCTCCTCTGTCCTGGGATCTGGCAGTCAAGTTCCTCATGGCTCGCAAATTTGATGTCCTGCGAGCCATTGAGCTCTTCCACAGCTACAGGGTACATTGTGTGTGTGTGCGTGCGTGCGTGCGTGCGTGCGTGCGTGCGTGCGCAAGATATCCGTCTTTGTAAATCAAATTTCAGCTCAGGGAAGTAAAGAGTAAATAGATAAACCAGGAACAGACAAGGCTCTTACAGGTATCCCAGCATGCATCTCTATCAGTTGGAGAAAAGCTGGTCCAGTTACAGATGACCAAAGCAGATGTAACACACACACACACACACACACACACACACACACACACACACACACACACACACACACACACACACACACACACACACACACACACACACACATTTGAATCTGAATGCAACTTAAGATTCTCCCTCAGGCAAATCCTCATTGCCTCATTACTTCACTGAGCTGTATTTAGCGCTGCATGGAAATAATTGTCCTACAGTACAGGCCAGGTTCACCCTTTTAGTAGAGATTGCATGCAGAATAATAAGTGATTTTGTGTGAAATGTTCCTGACTGACTTTTTTTCTATTGATTTCTCACCCCTTGGGTTAAATAATATATATATTTTTTGTTTTTGTTGCGTTCCTAAGCCAATAATTTGATTATAATAAATGTACCCCCATTGATTCCGGATGGAGACCCAAATGCATTTGGGTCTCCACCCGGAATCAATGGGCCTACAAAGAAACTTGGCTTAGGAATGCAACAAAAAACAAAGAAATATTATTTAACTCAAGTCTCCATGAGGTGATTAATCGATAGAAAAAAGTAATTTGGGGGGTGAACTACTCCTTTAACTCTTTTACTGCCACAGAATTGAACAAAAAGCTCAATCCACTGCCAGCTAAATTGAGAATTGTCGCTCATCTTTGAAGGCCTACTGGAGAAATTTGGTTTCGACTATAAAGACAACAATTATATGGCAACGAAGAATAGAATGTCTACTTTGCAACAGAAAAAGATTTCGAGTTTTTATCTTGTTCTGTTCATTAGCTAGAAGCTGCAGAATGTGGCCTAAAAACAGCTCTTTGAGAACATAAAGCTGAGAAAAATGCATTTTTGTGAAGAATACATTTTCAGGCAGAAATCTCTCTTTAGCCTTTTATTGTTGGCTTCAGTAACATCACACCTATGATCAGTGGTTGTTTACAAACAAATTCAAAAAAATAAAAACAAGAAAAAGTGTCTTTTTACACACTTTTAGTGTGTAAGAGAAGTAAGAGCAGTAGTAAGAGCAGTGCAGAACATTGACACAGTGACATGAGCTTCAGCCTGAATCCTGCTTCAGCTTTCAGGGTTCTCTTTATCTCACTGTGACACTACTGTGACACTACATGTCTACAGTACAGAGTGTATATGTGTGTGTGCGTGCGTGCGTGCGTGCGTGCGTGCGTGTGTGTCATTCAGCCTGCACAGGGCCTGGGGCTCCATTCTGTTTCACTCCAGCCAGGCTCCTCCGGAAGGGCTCCACCGGGTCTGCTGAACTCGTACACGAGCCCATGGTCGATCTGTAAATTATACAAATACATAATTACTATAAAATACATGAAAAATAGTACACCTTCAAGCTCACAACGCGTCACAGCAGAATGCGTGGAGGTTGGGGGCCTACTATTTTCATCAAAAGGCCGTTTTAGAAATGTCAACCCCTGCCTCTCTAACATTCTATGCACTTCCTGCTTACCACACAAATATATATATATATATATATATATATATAGTAATTATGTAAAAACAGCATTCATGGTCTGGAGAGGGCACTTTTTACAGATGGATAAAAGGGCAGGGGCTCAAGCCCCCTTTGATGTCTATGTGAGCATGTGCATGGTGCTAAGTCTGATTTACAGAAAAAAGTTTGTTTTTCCACGATGTGGAAATGAAGAAGTAGGCTCATCATCATCGTCGACTCATCATCTAAAATCATAGCCAGGAAAATATCAAATAGTTTATATCTAAACAAATCAATTTACAATTTTGACATTTAGCAAATGACTTACAATAAGTTCATATATAACATAAAATGCAGTTATAGTAAATAGTTACCATGCATTTACTGTCACAGTGAAATTCCCTTTATACCCTGTATACCTATATAAAATGTCACAATGCAACATAGCTCTGTTTACACAAAGCTGTACTCCCTCCAACTGTATATATGTTCCCCATTTTCAACAGTTTTTATTTGTAACACTTGCTTTGGCAATGTAAACGTATGTTTTCTCATGCCAATAAAGCTCCTTTGAATTGAACTGAAAAGCTACATCATCAGCTACTGATGATGATGATGATGATGATGACGATAAAAAGAAACCTCTCCCTCTCTCTCACACACATCGTACGCACGCACACACAAACTAAGCCAATAAATCCTAAATTCCCATCAAATAATCCTAGTAGGCTGTGCAGTGCACGTACACTACACGCGGTACGTGCACGCGCGTGATAGGAACTCCACGTGTGTCCTGAGTAGCGACAAAAACAAACCAAGCACGTGGATCCTAACTGCTTGGATCAAGTTACTGATCCGGTCCGGATACGGAAACATTTCTTGCATGTATGTGTACGTGTAAATAGCCGGATGCAGTAGGCGGGCTCTAGACCGGATCCCAATGTCGGAGTGGCAACACGTCGCAATGGAAAACCGTTACCCTATCTCACTGATCACTGACCATCCCCCCATCCCAGGCTTCCAGTTCCACACGGATGCTCTGTTATCACACAGTATACAACTATATACAGTATACAACTATACAATACATACATGCACTGGATTGGAAGTCTTACTTTGGACAGTAGAATCGTGGCCTCTGTTCTCCGAGGGGTCTCTACGCGGAAGCCATTCTTCATTGGCCAAATCGCCCAGTTCGTCTGTCTCTTCGCGGCGGTGGCGGCGGTACATGGGTCTCTGCTGCTGCGGCGATGTGAGCCCCCGGGCGGGGGGATCCATCCTACACGGGGGTCGAGCTCCGTCGGGATCGGTTTCCACAATATCACGAGGCTCTTGATCCACTTCTGGACCCCGGTTCTTCGCGACTGGCACCATCTTCAATCTTTTTATCTTCAATACCAACGGCTACAGAGATCTTTTTCTCTTCTTCATCATCATCATCATCATGATCATCATCACGACCACCACCACCATTCGTGGGCGCTGCCTGGTCCTGAGTCACCAACGCGGGTAGGTTTGTAATCCTAATTCTAACAAAGTTTGTTTCTATCCGTGGATCTGCTCTGCTGCTGGCTGCTGCTCCGGCCAGGGGGGGAGGGTCGCACTTCGGCGGAATGATACCAGCAAGTTGAGGCTGAGTTGGCCTAATACATCTCAATATTCTAGTACTGCTAAATACTACTACCTACTACAATTACTATACTACTAATACTATAAAACAACTGATTTCCGACAAAATGATCGCTTTTACCAAC
This sequence comes from Nannobrachium achirus, assembly GCF_963921795.1. Lineage (NCBI taxonomy): Eukaryota > Metazoa > Chordata > Actinopteri > Myctophiformes > Myctophidae > Nannobrachium > Nannobrachium achirus. Next base: position 49,432,389 of record NC_137820.1, read on the forward strand.
GTTTCTCTCTCTCTTTCTCTACTAACAGCCCGATGCATAAAACAATATAGTCCCTCAACGCTGCTAGCAGCTAGCAGTGGCGTCAGTTCAGAACAAGCTAAGGTATGGCAACATGACTGGTGTCTGGTGAAGACACCAGTCATGTTGCCATACCTTAGCAACAGGCACGATGAAAAGTATTTTTTTATTATTTCCCCCTGTCAAGGTATGGCAGCTGCATACCCCTGCCATACCCAATTGACGCCCCTGGCAGCTAGGCTGGTGCAGAGTCGCTCTGGGCAGGCGGAGCCAGGACAGTCTGTTTACTTTTTTTTTTTATGAAAGGTTTCCGGCTGTCCTCAAAACGACACCTACGACCAATTATGCATTCAAAAGTTGCGCAAGGACGTCTTTTATCATAATCCATAAAAAACATCAAACGAACGAACGCCCGTATTGGCCCTACTCGACCTCAAGAATTGGGGCGAACAGGAACGTTCAAAGCAGTATAAGAGTTAACATGGTATTTCTTGATTTTAATCCATTTAGAACTCTTACACCTATTATACATTTCAAGCTGGGAACGTATTTGTGTTATGTTATGAAGTATGAATGTAGAAATTGCAACTGCAGCCTCAACTCAAACTCACAAAGTCAAGCTGAGTTAATTGGTGTAAAACTAGGAACAGACCTTTTTACAGAACAGAATTATAGGCATCACTTCCTGTGGTCTGTCATTCAATTCATTTGAGTGATTCCGTGTCTGTTAAAAATAATGTGGGAACACAACCTTACACAGGTCACATTATTTTGCCTAATTATGGGGATTAAATTATGCTTATTAAGTGACTTCAGTGCTAAGCATTGACCATTAATTTAAATCAGCTGTGTGAAGGGATATGTTGTAGTGTAGGCAGACTAATATGACCCTTTTTTCCTGTGGGATTGTGTACATTATTTTTGGCTGACAAGGATCACTCAAATGAATTGAATGACAACAGGATAATAATTCACACACACCCTTTCCCCCAGTAAGCCCCCTAGGAAACTTGTCTACACAGTGTCTCAGCCTTCCTACTGTCTCTCCTACACTGAATCCTGATCAATTGCCACTGAAAATAACATATTGCTGTTATTTTGCGGAATGCAGATGCGCAATACATTTGGGTAGCTCACAGACATTTTCCAAGTGAAGGCTGAACATGCACCACCGGAAACATGTTTGTGACATTATTATTTTATTTTACATAGAAAACTGGAACTGGTGAGCTGCATGGGACCCGATGCATAACGTACAGGCTGCATTCTGGGTTCAAATCCAGTTCACAACACTGGATACAATGATTCCTCTGTCATTCTCTCACACTTAATCTCTCTCCCTTGCCCTCCCCTCACTTTTACTCTCTCGTCTTTCCTGTTTCCTTCCTGTTTTTTTTACCCTACTTGACCTGCTATCTTGTAAAGGCAAAATGCCACAAATGTCTTCTCAAAATAAGCAACTAGAACACAAGTTAATTAAGAAAAGGAGCCATATAAATGCAACCATAGATGCGGTGCGTCATATCATCTTAACAACATCCTGGAACTGAACACTTAACTTCATATTACCTTCCAGTTAAATCTTAAATAACAAATCTAATCAAGTGGATCTCAGGATCCTCATAGGAAGGGAAGGGTGTGACTTCATATGGACTTTCTGTGAGGTCAGACTTCTATGACAGCTACCGTATGTGACATATTTGACTCCAGATTTAGGCAACGCTTCAGCCCAATCTGAGCCCCTTAAGACTTCCATTTTTGACCATTTTATAACAGTTTTAGCTCCAGACACACAGACGATCTTCTCATAGCGTCTATAAAAGGTTAGCTGTCTATAATATAGACTAACTTCTGGTCTGAGACACACACTGTTAGAATCAGAACGTGTTTATTGGCCAGGTATGTCCACAACTCCACATAACGAGGAATTTCACTCATTTGATCTCAAATTAAGGTAGAATGAATAGAATGGTGTTGTGTGTGTTGTTCAGGAGACTCGTCTAAAGGAGGGCATCGTCAGACTAGAACCACAGGAAGAACCTCTACGATCAGAGCTGCTCAGTGGAAAGTTCACTGTACTGGTAAGTGTGTGTTGTGTATGCACCCTTGTTTTTCTATATTTGTGAAGAATAGATGATTCTAGAAAGATGAGCAATATCCTGAGAGTGGAGAAATTTTGCTGGATGTCACTTTCCAACAGCCTGTTTTACTGAGGGTTAATGACCTCATGACAATGTTTAAAGTTTAGAAAGGGGTTATGGTCGGGTATACAGTCAAGCTATGAAATTAGTCTTTGGAAATCAATGAATGGTCCTTACAATTATTATAATCCAAACCTTTTGTGTTTTAGTGTACATGTCTGTGTTTGTTGTCCACCAGGCCGAAAGGCATTGCACGTTTTCGTCCGTCCGTCCGTCCGTCCGTCCGTCCGTCCGTCCGTCCGTCCATCCGTGTGTGCGTCCGTGTGTGTCCACCCGTCTGTTACCAGCTAATCTCCAGCGCCATTGGCCCGGTCGGACACTCCTTGATGCCAATTCAGAACCTCTGCCCCACATTTTTCACATGGGCCTGTTCAAGTGCCACCATGAGGCAGATCTTTGCAAAACGCATCTTTTGACAGTACTCCTACAGAATTTGTCCAAACATCACGCAAATCAGTAGACAGTATCTCTACTGTCATGTGATCAACATGGATCTGTCTGATTTTCCATATTCCATCCTGATTGATTAAGATTGGCTTCCAAAGTTTGCGGGATCAAAATGAACAAAATGCCTCAAATCATGAACACAGTGTGCAATTTTGGTGAAATTTTGCACTCACATTCACAACAGGCCAATTTGTGTTTTTACCTATAACTCCACCGATCAGTGCAATACTTTGTATGCACACGCACACAATAGTGACTCAGGAAAAACCTTTGCCCTGCATTTTTCACATCTGCCTTTTATAGCACCACGCCGCCACCAGGAAGCAGACTTATGTAAAACACATTTTCTCATTACCCCTTTGGATTTTATCCAAAAATCATGCAAATCGTTACACAGTATCTCTATAATCATGTGTCAAGACGGATATGTCAGATATTTCAAATTTCTTCCTAATTGGCTAACATTGGCTTCCAAAGTTTTAGGATTGGTCCATTTTAGAACAAAATACCCCAAATCATGAACGCAGCTTGGCACACACATTCCCACTAGGTCGAGGAACAAATGCCACCCTTTTCACATTGTCCTGTTATAACGCCTCCAGCAGGTTGACTTAAGCAAAACACACTTTTCACATTGACCTATTATAGCGCCACCAGGAGGCCACAATAACCTACCTGACCTGGTGGAGACCTGTGCTCGGAAGAGCACTGCTTCTAGTTTACCCTTGAATTCTCAAATTCCAGCCCTCAGCGGAACATATCAGAAGTCATGTGTTTACCTGCATGCTGGTGCCTCTCTTAACACTAAATTACAGAAATACAGTAAATACAATTGCATCAGCACTATGCAGGAAATGGATTCCTTTGGAACATTAGTTGTATATGAGTGAGTGAAGAATTGAATGAATGAACGATCAATTAATTGATTGACGTAAGTCCCTCAAGTCAAGGGTCCTTCCCTCTGCCAGATCAAATTAGTCTTAGTCAGCCACATTCAGTAGCGAAGTGTGATGTCACTTCCGTGAAATGGCGTGAAATGTCGCCCTCTGGGGGGTTCATGCTGGTATTGTTTTGCATTCAAATCGCCATAGGGGATTCTGCGAACGCCGCATATAAGGTCTGTGTTAAAAATATAAACACACCATGCTCTCGGATTGACCCAAATGGATATGAAGCATCGACTAAGGTGGAAATGTACAGATTTACCCAAAGAGTAACACAATAAACGCTAGAAAAGAGGTACAACAGGCTATATCAGATATGAATGAATATCATAAACTATGCAGAACCCCCCCGCTGACAGAAACGGGCGCATGGTGTGTTTATATTTTTAACACAGACCTTATATGCGGCGTTCGCAGAATCTCCTATGGCGATTTGAATGCAAAACAATACCAGCATGAACCCCCCAGAGGGCGACATTACGCACATATGACGACATGGCTTCGTTTCTCTATTGCTGCATCCAAGTAAACATGTGCACAGCACACATGCGTACACACGCGCGCACACACACACACACACACACACACACACACACACACACACACACACACACACACACACACACACACACACACACACACACACACACAGGTTGGGGACCAGTGTTCCAAAATGAAAACCACACACACTTGTATTAGCCATAAATTATAACTACCAGGAGAGGATGCTAATATGCGGAGGTTATGTCTATCCTGGAGTTATAAACCAGAGTCATATGGCTCTCGCTGGTTGAGCCCCAACGTCCATACTACGCTCAAAACATGTACAAATCAATAAGTTGCTCACCGAGTCGTCGAAACAGCTTTATATCTACCGGACGGCACACTCGTTGGCATGTGTTAGTCCATATGTTTCTAATAAATTAATGTTTACTAAAACTTCTCAGAGTCTCATCGCTTTCCTTGTTTTTGAACTGCTTGGGTAAAAATGGCCGACCATATCACGTGACGTTGATCGCCGTTGCGATTCGCTCATACTAGGACATGACGTTTTTGTATGCGGAAGTATTCCAACGTTCTGTAGTTCTGAAGCGTTCTGAAGGCGACGAGGAGACGTGAGTCTCGGAGAAGTTTTAGTAAACATTAATTTATTAGAAACATATGGACTAACACATGCCAACGAGTGTGCCGGCCGGTAGATATAAAGCTGTTTCGACGACTCGGTGAGCAACTTATTGATTTGTACATGTTTTGAGCGTAGGATGGACTTTGGGGCTCAACCAGCGAGAGCCATATGACTGGTTTATAACTCCAGGAGAGACATAACCTCCACATATTAGCACCATCTCCTGGTAGTTATAATTTATGGCTACACTTGTATGTACTTGTATGTGTAGCACTTTTTTACTGGTACAGATCTATTGTTGTTGTTTTTTGTTTTGTTTAGTTTTTTGCTAGAACTTGTTTCTGCAACTTTGATTATACTCTCATCTTGAAACTATCTCTCTCACTCAGAAGTAGAACCCCCTTCCCCTATTTGAGAATCCACTGCATTTGAAAGTCCACTATAGTTACGGCAAGGATCTTAAATGTAGCACAGCTCTGGAAAATATGTTTGCTTGTTTTATGTGCATACACATACACACGCACATGAAAAAGCACACATGTGTGCGCTTGCGTGCATAATAATAACCTTCACTTTAAGTAAAAAGCCAAAGTTCAGGTTCTTTCTCCCCTCTCAGTGTCCTTGGTTGTCAGACCACAGTGTCATGGATAGTGCTTCCTCTGATGTGACAACGTTCTTCTCAGACCTCAGCAGCAGGCTTCACATCCTGTCTGGAGTATTTTTAGTCCCTGTGCCAGAGAACAGGGAATTATTTGCTTACAAAGGAAGCTTCCGGAATATCCTCTCTTTGAGGCTTGGCTGGATTTGAATAAACAGTGACATAAGTGCTTCTAATAGACCTGTTTATTAACTTACAGGATGGCATTGCAACACACTGACCACCGAACCAATCCACATTTATACTTTTGTGTTAATGCATACAGTAATACTTGTAAAGGTACCAGTATTTCTAAATGGCACAGTATAGTGACTGATTAAGCTACTTATATAATGTAGCCTAATACTAATAAACTATAGATTAATACACTTAAGAACACACACATGCGCACACACGCACACAAAACACACACACACAGGCAGACGTATTTGATCGTTAAGGTATGCTGAGACTTGTCCAAAGCAAAGTCTAATGAGTACTACAGTATTATACTATTAATTCTTAGATTCAGCCATTTTACTGACAACCAACATTAAGCAGTTGGACGAACATCATTCCTGCGATCCTAGAAGAACCATGTGAAAGAGAGATGCGACAGTTGTGACAGGATATGGGAGAAGGCTAAAGACATTGTAGTAGACGGAAGTTTTTTTTTAAAAATGTAGACGGCATCAAAGCAAGTTGAGCTGAAGAGGAAGATGTCGGAGAGAGGACATGATTCAGGGTCAGAGAAGGGGATGTGGTGCACTGTTTAAATGTCATAACATTAATAACAAAACAATAACAGATGTAGCCTGTGATATCATAACTACAGATGTGGTAAACATCCCTGGTTCTCTGCTGTGTCATGGAGAGAATGAGCTGTGAAACCCGGCTTGTTTCTGACAAAGATCGGGGACTGCCCCATAGGTCGAACTCCCGTTGGGTCGAACAGCGTCGGCAGGTTAGATAATCACCCGCGAGCGTCGGCAGGTTAGATAATCACCCGCGTCACGGTTACTGAGGTTAGGGTTAGGGATAGGGTTAGGCATAGTTTTACTGAGGTTTAGGATTAGGGTTTGGGTTAGAGTTTGGTGGTCGATCCAAAGGGTGTTCGACCTAATGACATGTTACCACAAGATCTTCTCTTCTTGGTCAGTTATAGACAAAGTGTGGCAGTATGCCAGTATCCTGTCTTTGAATCATTAGCATGAAGTCTGTTATCTCCTTCGCAACGGCTGTTTGGCAACATTATTATATACAACCAAGAAACACTTTGTTGAAAGAGCAGAGATGAATATTAAAGCCTTGGAAACAGACTTTGTTTGCTAGGCCCCGAGTCATTTATTAAAATAATTTATGAAGAACTGCGCCCCCCTGTGGTAATTCTACTCCCTCAATTTTGGTACTACCTACCCCAATTTTCTTAGATGGACAAACGGTTCAAACTATTAACCAAGCCTCAGTCTGTAGCAGATAATATTACTCTTCAATCAATCAGTTTAAAATTCTTAATATAGAACACATTTGATACGTAACAAAAACGATGTGCTTTATGCTAAAGTAAATGAAACGGAGAGGACTGAAAACAACATTCAAATAATTCAAAACATTTAAAAAGTAAAGTGATTGTTAACATTAGTATTGCCCAACAATAATACTAGTCTTAGTAGTCTACAGTACACTAGGGCATTCACGAATAGTGATTTTTAGTATTCGAATTATTCGACCTCAAAGTATTCGAATAGTCGAATATTCGACAGGACTGGCCAAACTGTCAAATATTAAGTAAGCAAGAGGCAAACATTGTGAAAATAGCATGCTCACAACGCCTCACGTTGCGAGGCGTTGTGAGCATGTAGATCTGCTATTTTCACAATATTTATCTGCGGAACAGAGTCACATTAAATGTAATACCTACAATTCCAAGTGCTTGTCAGGGTGGGGGTCCCCAGTTCAAATATGTTTATTTTTGGGGGTCACAGCTAGCCTGCTTCCAGACCAGAGACCCCGCCCACTCTCAGAGTGGACTCTTTCTCTGGTCTGGAGCTTAGTACATGAATCGGTTTTTATTTTCGGCTGTCCAATGAGCGCGCAGGGTGGGGGTGGGGGTGGGGTGGGTCTAACGAATATCCAATCCGCGCAGCAGTTGAAACGATTCAAACGAAGTTCACACACACACACACACACACACAGGCAGGCTGAGGAAGGCACACACACACACACACACACACACACACACACACACACACACACGCACGAGCGCACTGATTTCACCAAGCTGTTTAATGTTGATTACAAGTTTCTGGTCGCAGTTCTGTGTGGAAGCAGTCACTGGCACAGACAGAGACACACACACAATCACACACACACTCCCCGACGGTGCGTCGCGTCCACCGTGCGTCTCGATCACCGTGCGTCGCGATCACTCGCGCGCGGACACGCGCGTGCACGCTCGCAAAAAAGTCCCCCGTAAATCGCTCAGAATGGAGCACAGTTTCAGACTAAAGCGTGAGCTGAGTCTGAAATCAGGCTAGGTCACAGTCTAAAAAGGTTTGAGAACCCCTGGTATAGAGCATTAACAAATTCATCCACCAGGGGCATTGACAGCTCATTGGTATAACTTCCTAACTACCCAAGCTTTATAAACTATATATTTTTTAATGATAAAAAAATCAAAATAAGCGAATATTCGACTTCGGTGAACAACGTCGAATAGTGACTTTGAATATTCGAATATTTGGTGAATGCCCTAGTCTACACATGAACTACCAACTGATACTGAGGGGTTGATCTAATCCAGCACTCTCAGAGATCAATACTGGTTTGGTTCACTACACAGCAACTGACCGAGACAGAATCCATTTGTCTCCATTAGAGCGAAAACTGACAGCCTTCTCTGTGTAGAACAAAGACAAAACGGTGCTTCTTCCTCTAATCTCAATGTAAGAAGTCACATCACGTGTGATATGTTTGTAACCTATGAATCTTTCTCCATTCACTTTCATTTAGTTTGGATTGTTTTTAGTATTCTACTGCATGTGTTTTCAGGCTGCAACGAATGCTTTCATAATTAGCCAGTAGCTATGCCCCTCCCAAAAAGCTTTTGTCCAATGCTAGCTTAGAATAACTTCCTGCTTGCCAAGGTTTGCCTTGGCAACAGCCTTGGCAAGCTGCCGGTTGCTGAGCTAGCATTGGACAAAAGATTTTAGGGGAGGGGCATAATAGTAAGGAAAAAAAAATTACTTTTCATTTTATATTATTATTATTGAAAAATATATGTATTTTATTCCCATTTTCGTGACGTAAGCGGCACATGTTTAAATCAAACCGATTCAGTCACTAAAACGTTATGTCGATAATTTTCTGTCAATGGATGGACTATTCATCTCCAATGTGTTGTATTGCAGGGTGTGAGGGATCCGTCAGGGGCCTCTATTGCCCTGTACACAGCAAAGCTCCACCACCCCAACAAGACTGGCAACCACGTGGTTCTCCAGGCTCTCTTCTACCTCCTGGACCGAGCTGTGGAGAGGTGAACAACACTGTCTGAAAACCCTTTTTAGAATGTTAACTCATTGACTGCTCTAACACGAGTTTCCAAAGTTATTCCTGTTGTTTGACGCCGCCACGCCTGAGTTTCCTGAGTTTTGGGCCGTTTTTGACAAAAGATTGATACAGTATATTTTGCATGTTTGACCCCCATATACCAACCCCATCTTTCAAACATGGCAGCCATGTTTGTTTACATTTGAAGAAAACACGATGGCTGCTATCTCATGAATGCCTGAACGGATTTTCCAAGTGGATTTCTTTGTTTGGAAGCTGTGCACGGCATGCACACACGTGGTGCATGATCTATGCATGGGCGTGCATGATCCGTGTACTGTGTACTATGAATTACATGGAAGTCTATGGAGGCTTGTGGCAGCGTGGCACTTTGGCAGCCATTTTTTAAATTGTATATGTTGTTTTGTTAATGGATAGAGAAGAACGCCCGCACACTGTTTATATGCTCCAAAAACTTACTTTTATTATAGGCAACTGCAACGTTTCGACTTCACGTCTTTTGCAGGCAAAAGTGCACTTTTGCCTGATGAAGTTCCCTTAATTCTTTGAGCTTTCTTTGAGCAGTACTACAGTATACTATACTCAAATAAATTCAAAAAAATTAAGGGAACAAAATGTTCCCTTAATCATTTCTTTGAGCAGTATATTTTGAGATGGGGTCGGCAGTCAAATACATATATCTTTAGGGGTTCTTGACTTTAAAATGTTTGAGCACCGCTGATCATAGAAACATAAGTTTTTCAGAAAACCTTTAGGCTTTAGAAGACACTTCTAGGTATTTTTCAGGTCTTCTAATGGGTTAAGCCTTGACATCTCCTCTACTCTGTCTTCACAGCTTTGAGACTCAGAGGAATGGCCTGGTGTTCATATACGACATGGCTGGGTCCAACTACACCAACTTTGAGCTGGACCTCAGCAAGAAGATCCTCAACTTACTCAAGGTTCAAAAACCAGGGCAGCCTTTCACACAGACGCAATATACAGATCCCTCTTAAAAAAAAATATATATATATATATATATATATATATATACATACATATATATGGGAATTTTCGGCATGTCACGCGACCTTGCGTTTATGCTTGAAGCAGATCAATTCTCCATGCAGATGCTGCTTCTCCCCCTCTGTCCAATCGGGTGAGTCGAAAGCGAACCATCGCAAGAGTCAGGAAGTGACAACTGGTTAGCTACGTGTGTTGTGTAGCTAGCTACGCAGCTCATGAAAATCAAAGATCCATATCTCAAAATATTATAATATTACAACGATGTATTACAACTCAAAACAAGGATTTATAATACAGAAATGTCAACCTTCAAGAGTTGCTTGAAGTCCAGCGTAAGTTTCCGCAGTCAGTGATGATTTGGGGTTTTAGAGGGATCTGTACATTAAAACTGCTAGTTTTAGTCCCTCTAATTGTGGACTAAATTATCAATGAATCACCTGTTAAAATGGAAACTAGTAATACACTTGTACACATGTACAACATGTGCACATTACATTCAACATAATTTATGTTGAATGGTTCAAACATCAGTAGTTTAGAGAGCACTGTTGTTTATATTCTTCAAGAGAATGAACGATTAATTTCACTTGAAGTTGCCAGTATTGCCAGTAGAACGATACAAATACTAGATCATCAGTATCACCAAATACAGGTTTTCATACGTGGTTTCATTCTCTGTTTTGTCCACCAGGGGGCGTTCCCAGCCAGGTTGAAGAAGGTTCTGATTGTTGGAGCCCCAGTTTGGTTCAGAGTTCCCTACAACCTCCTCAGTCTGCTGCTCAAAGAGAAACTCAGAGAGCGGGTGAGGAACCAAGGGGAGGAAGTGGCTAGAGGTCTCGTGTTTCGATTCACTGGCTTTTCTTATTTTCGCTTCCATAGGCCTAAACTTATTGAATGCTTTAACTATTGAAAAATAGTAGATCTACAAGCTCACAGCGCGGCACCGAGTGCCGCGCTGCGAGCTTGTATATCTGCTATTTTTGAAAAATTGTGAAAATTTGAATTTTTACCCGATTCTATATGTGTCTTTTGAATCCTTCTAAGGTTTTTTTAAAAACCTATGTTTCTGTGTCAGCAATCTGGCTAGCCATCGTCAAAGAAAAGGTCCTTTTCACTTAACTGGAGCTCAGTTAGTCTGTTCTTGAGAGACTACTATGTCAGTGGTTTACATGTGAAGGACCCCCAAAATGATATTTATTTGGCCACGGACCTGCATCTCAAAATATGTAGTTCCAGGGACCACCCAGAAGCAAAGTTTGAGTTGCAAACGTTCGCTTTAAAAATACATATTCAAAGATTTGCACACATTTTCATGACTTTTTCAAAAATAGCAGATCTACAAGCTTGCAGTGAGCGAGCTTGTATATGCTATTTTTCAATAGCTAAAGTATTCAATAATTCTAGGCCTAAATGGGTTATAGGCCGAGGTGCAATTGGCCTCTGTTGCCGAAGGTTACTTATTTCCCTTATAGCCTCTGTAAGGGAGCATTTATACATTTTGCGACATTATGTGGGGACTGCTTCCAAATATTTGTTTTGTGAAACTAAAACAGGATAATTAAAAAAACGTAATAATTTTAGGACTGACTAAATGATTATTTCACAATCATGATACTTTTTTTGCTTTTTAAAGCACTATTTTAATCCACATCTTCATAAAAGCTGTTTGGATGTATTTTATATTATTAGTGTACATAAGGTGTTATCAATATGTTTTTTTTTTTTATCCACTGTGGTAGTTACTTTATCCATCCTTGAGATTTGAGGAGAGGAATGGTGGTTCTGATGTAAGAAATCTATTGACAGTTAGCATCAGCAACATAGCAGTAGTAAGAACAACATACATAGTCTACATGTCTGACTATGTTGTTTATACAGGCGCTAAAGGAGCACTTCACCCATTTTTTTCTGCTTAATTTGTTGAGTCAAGTCATGCATTTTGAAGATTGTGGTAGACCAGTGGTTCTCAATCTGTTTTAGCTGCAGTACCCCCTTACACTGATTTAGCTGCAGTACCCCCTTACACTGATTTAGCTGCAGTACCCCCTTACACTGATTTAGCTGCAGTACCCCCTTACACTGATTTAGCTGCAGTACCCCCTTACACTGATTTAGCTGCAGTACCCCCTTACACTGATTTAGCTGCAGTACCCCCTTACACTGATTTAGCTGCAGTACCCCCTTACACTGATTTAGCTGCAGTACCCCCTTACACTGATTTAGCTGCAGTACCCCCTTACACTGATTTAGCTGCAGTACCCCCTTACACTGATTTAGCTGCAGTACCCCCTTACACTGATTTCCAAAGGCAAGTATCCCCTTCCCCTGACTACAGCAACATTGACATCAAAAGTCCAGTTCCAATGCCAATATGTTCAAAATAAAACCGCATAATTGCAATTTGCAAATAAACATTTCTTTCTATTCAATAACAGTTACTACTAGTCAAGTAATAGACGAATTTGGTTTAGAAATATACAGATGAGCTGGTTACACAAACTCGATCAATGTCTGTGTTTCATCATTAACCATAACAGTAAAATACACATTCCCATTTTCTAGTTTTTCTCATGTACCCCCTGCATTACCCCCGCTTACCCCTAAGGGTACACGTACCCTTAGAAACACTGAGTAGACAATGCAAACTGGCGTAATATAGGCACTGTTAGTGAACAGGAGAACTCTGTCAATATTGTACAGTGTGGATTGTATTGGTTCAACTGACTACAGTGACAATCAGTAATGATTGCACATCCATTTATTCTTTAACATTCTCCTCCCTCTGTCCCTTCCCATCTCCAGGTCCAGATGGTAAAAACGGCAGACCTGCGTCACCACCTGCCCAAGGACTGTCTCCCCCAACACCTTGGAGGCCTGTTGGTCCTGGATGCCCCCGGCAACCGAAACCAGCAGCTCCTGTCCGGGCAGAACGGCCGCACCATTGACCCCGTGGACGAGTTGGCGGTGGCGCGTGGAATCCCCGCCTTGCTGTCAGAAGACGGTATGTCCATACACCCCCCTGTGAGCCCCGCGGACGGGGCTGTGAAGCCCCAGGAGCTGCTGGCGCACGTGGGCCGGCTCCAGAGATCCGGGATCCACCAGGAGTATGACGAGATGCGGAGAGAGCCTCCGCCTGGAACCTTCCACGCCGCCCTGTGAGTCTCAAGGGCAGCGTAAACGTGAAACACTTTACAGCCTTGTAGAACAGTGGTTCTCAACCTGTGGGTCGGGACTCCCAGGGGGGTCGCCAAATTATTGTAGGGGGCCCCCAGATGATTAACTTAATGTGCGACATTGTTTTCTCACCCAACAGTAAACAAACTAACATACAGTTTAAGTGTATACTGTAAATGTTATATACACATTTCTAAAGTAACAATTTAAGGACTTGTTAATACCTCTAAAATGGCAAATTAAACATTTGCCAAATTGTCAGATATTAGAGGCAGAAATTGTGAAAATAGCCTACATGCTCACAACGCCGACGTCGTTGTACAACGCGTTTACGCTCGCGGTACGTCAGTACTGTCTCATTGAAACAAATGTATTTTAATGAGATTTCATCGCTCCCGTCGCTGGCATTGTGGATGAGCTGTAAGACACACACACCAATGTAAACATAAAAAGAAACAATATTAGAACAATGATTATCCTCATGTTAGAAACGTCATCGTTTTCCACTGTGTTCTCTGTATCTCAACGTAATGGACTACAATACAACAGAATAGTCTTCATGTTGAGGTCTAGTAGTCTCAAATCATGTATCATGTCTTAATTACATCTTTAAAGCAGAAGTGCGCGCACGACTCCAACTTGTTTCAACAATACGGACGGACACTATAAATGTGACACCTCCCTTACCCCCAGCATGCAACGCTGATGAAGGCTTAACGCCGAAACGCGTCCGTTTGTTGCTGCTCTGCAGCTTACCATGCCAATCTTATAAAATAAAAAAAGTGCCTTAAAAGGACGTTCCGTGAGTGCTGGTGTTCTCTTTGAGAATCTTCTTTGTAAAGTTAATTACATCTTTCACACCAGATGTCAGACGTGCGTTATACGTTTTTTTCAAACATATTGAACTTTCACTGTTTGCTTGTTTGTGTCCAGAGCTGTGTGCAATCAGGAGAGGAATCGTTATGGAGACGTGCTGTGCCTTGACCAGACAAGGGTTCGCTTGAAAGCCAGGAAGAACGAGGTCAGTTTCCACTAGAATTATTGAATGCTTTAACCGGTGAAAAATTGCAGATATACAAGCTCACAGCGCGGCACCGAGTGCCGCACTGCAAGCTTGTAGATCTGCTATTTTTGGAAAAAGTCGTGAAAATGTGTGCAAATCTTTGAATATATGTATTTTCAAAGCGAACGTTTGTAACTCGAATTTTGCTTCTGGGTGGTCCCTGGAACTAAATATTTTGAGATGGGGGTCCGTGGCCAAATAAATATAATTTTGGGGGTCCTTCACATGAAAAGGTTTGAGAACCACTGACATAGTAGTCTCTCAAGAACAGACTGACTCAGCTCCATTTAAGTGAAAAGGACCTTTTCTTTGACGATGGCTAGCCAGGTTGCTGACATAGAAACATAGGTTTTTCAAAAAATCTTAGAAGGATTCAAAAGACACTTATAGAATCGGGTCAAAAATCTAATTTTCACAATTTTTCAAAAATAGCAGATCTACAAGCTCGCTGTGAGCTTGTTTATCTGCTATTTTTCAATAGTTAAAGCATAAAATAATGTGAACCCGTTCTGAATGGGTTAATTCTTTGTAGATCAGTAGAACTCTGGCTTGTATAGCTACCTGACCTAGTTGATATGAGTGTAAATATGAGGGCTCATTGGATCCAGACTAGCGATGCGCACGCGTTGGTGCCCAGGGTCTGTAGGTTACGCTCCTTGGGACAATTGCTTCAGAAAAGCCGAGGTGCCAGAGAGAGAAGTGTTTCAGCAAATCTACCTAGTAACAATTCTGACCAATGATATTTTTTCGAAAGACCAATCATAGCTTTCCTTTTCATACGCCTTCTTGTGACATATTTGTTTTATATCCACCCCCTCCAAAGACTCCGCCCCCTATAGGAATCTGTGGTCTGCAGTCAGACCTGTCTCACTTTGAACCTTACATTATACAAAAATCCATGGACCAACTTTATTGCATAAGGTAGTTAAAATATGGGGAATTGATTGCAATAGTTATTTTAATTATCCGGTCTACCTTTTGGAAATTTTTACCATTGAACTAATAGAACCCGCTGAGATAAATTGAATCTTTACCTTCAGGTCAAAATTTGTGTCAAACCAAAAACAGGATTGTGTCAAAGGTCATGTCTTATGACTAGGGAGAGCAGGGGGCCAAAATACAACACTCCAATTGTATAAGTTATGTGTTCTTTTTTTTTTGCAAATACTTTTAAATTGGGGATAATTACTAGTAGAAGGTTTTATTTCTTGCAATTCTTGCAATAAGACCATTAAGCATAATGGAAGTTTTGAATCATTAAGTTATCATATCGGTAATATATATTTTTTAGTTATATCATGACTATAGAGCTATATAGAACCAAGGTTCTACCAAATTCAACATCGCTTTAAAAACACTGAATATGTTACATAACAATAAGAACAATGACTTTTCATTCCGAGGTCCCACCTATCACTCATATCAGTTAGGACTTAGGAATACCTGTTCTCGTATAGTTCCGCCTGCAAGTCTTGCAAAAGCAAGGTGGAACTTGCAGAGTTGAAGGAATGTGGTGTGGTTTCTATCCCAAGATGATCATCTTTCATTGTATTACACACGCTTTATTGTCAATCAGAAGCGACGTTGAATAGCCTGGATGTTAAAGCTTCATCTGTCTTTATTATGCAATTGTGTTTTCCCTTTAAAAAAAAAGGTTGGTCTTGGGTGTTTTTTTGTTACGTTTTTCTTTCTTTTTTCCTTTTTTACATCAATCAATTATTGACTGGCCTGGGTGGCCATGTGTAATAGATTAGAATATGTAATAGTTCCCTCTAGTGTGCACCTGATCACCTACTGGGATCAAGTGCATGCAAGTGTTTTTAATTATGTAATTAATGTATTAACACTGGTTAGGCTGGACCGTAGCAGTCCCAATAGCTCAACACATGTTGTCATCCACAGAAGTCAGACTATATCAACGCTAGCTTCATGGACGGCTACAAACAGAAGAACGCATACATTGGTACTCAAGGTACGAGATTAAACCTCATTCTATACAGGGCTGAGAGTAGAGCATGAAATGGATTACATTAATGTCAGGTCATTTCAAGAGGACAAGGAAATACTCATAGTAGTGGTGTCAAAAGTAATCGATTCAGCAATGCATTGCAATTAAATTCAATGCATCAATGAGACATAATCGATAATCGAAGTCTACAGTTAATTATAATATAATTATAATACTGTTTATAATAATACATATAATAAAATATGTTTTTCAGTATATCTGACTGCTTGTATTGACTGATGAAAAATGTGCCATGTTGTGCAGTAATCTAGAAATGCATCGTAGAGTAGAATCGAATCGTTACGAATCGTAATAGAATTGAATCGTGAGGGTAGTGCCAATGCACACCTCTAGGAAATGGACCCTTACATCATTTTATACATCTTGAAAGAATAGCTAACACTGTGCGCATAATGGGTAGTTGTAGAATTACAATGTTCAATGGACTGTGTAGTATTGTGGGAAAAGGTTATACTGGTACTAGTAACACACTTGGGTGTGTTTTCTACCCCAAATAGAAATACACTGGTTAACTCATTTAAACTATTTCCTGTAGGCCCACTGGAGAAGACCTACAATGACTTCTGGCGAATGACGTGGGAACAAAACGTATTGGTCATTGTCATGACAACCAGGTAAACAGTCTCTGACAATAAGCACAAACCCAATTTACTGTTCATTACTGAAGTAACCACATCAGATGTTATATATCTATGATACAGTATATATTACAACCGTTTTAAAACGTTGCTCTGAACTGAAGGCCATGTTTCAAGGCGGGGAAAAAAATATATTTATTATGAGAACGGTCACATCTTGTCTCTGTGTAACCTCTGTGTAACGTCTGTGTAACTTTTGCACACGGCTAACTCCTGTTTTTGCCTATGTTCTTAGCTGCTTCCCCTGCCGTTACTGTACTTGCACAATGTACAGTTGTATGAAACAACATTTAGCCGATCCAACCGATATGCCCATATCTCCATGTACATGGATCTCCATATATGGGTATCAGGGATCTCCATATATGAGTAACTGATCAGATATTTAATTGCGACTGTAGGTCGCAAGTTTAGTATGTGAACGGTCACAGCGTGTCCATATGTATGTATGTATATGTTACAGGATGTTTGAGTAACTCAGGACGTTCTATGTAAGAGCGCTTGTTTTGTCGTTCACCACACACCAATCACCACCAGGTGGCGACGACAGCCATTCAATAGTGAAGGCGCTGACGTCACTCGTTTGCGACTATATTTGCGACTTTATTTACTAGCCTAGCCTAGCCTAGCCTAGCCTAGCCTAGCTTAGCCATTAGCTCCATTGTAGTCACTTGGACAGGGCGTTTATCGTGGGCTTGCCCAGGCCTTATGGCCTGGGCATAAATATAACGATTGCATTCACCACGGCTTCGTAACTCGCGCGGCGCTCCGCCGGCCGCGCGGCCCTGGCCCGCTCTTCGCGGCCACTCGCACCTGCGGTGCTCGGGGGCGAAGAGCAGGACCAAGGTCCGCTGGCCTGCGCGCCGCTTGCGATGTCGTGGACAATCGAGCGGCTCCGCTCCGCCCCGTGCTGCACGACGAGTGCTCCGTTTCTCGACCGTCCTGTTTCTCTAACAAACCGTGACATATATATCTCTGTCACGTCTGGTTCTCTGTGGTTCTATGGGTTTGTCGCTCTGACATCACGTTCTGGCTTCACTGTGATGTCCCACTAACTGAATCCCTTTTATGCCCATATATGGAGTTCCCTGATGTCATCAATAATAAGCCCATATCTAACAGGACTTCATATGGGAATGCCCATATATGGAGGCCACATCGGCCACATATGTACCACACTAACGGCTGGTTCTACAGACAGGGATCTCCATGTATGGGCATAAAAGGGTATGAAGTCAGATGCCATAGACATTATAGGACTTTCACATAATGAATAACTGAGTAAGCATGTTTGGGCTCTCACAGCATTTCTCCTTATACAGTACATGGATCTCTATATATGGGTACCAGGGGTCTCCATATATGGGTAACTGATCCGATATACATCACTGGCCAGATCCGTCCTGTGCTAATTCCGTCCTGCGTGACCTCGCCCTCTGCACGTCGCTTTTTGCCCTTAGGCGTCTTACTGGTATATGTAAGCCATTTACCATGAGAGGGAGTGGGTTGTTGGCTGATTTACCACTGTTTCAGGGTTGTGGCACGAGGCGAAGTGCCCTCGAATGGTAAATTGCTTTACTACCACTTCTACCATATAAATGAAAGAAAACACAGTTGTAACTTGCATTGATCTTGGAAATGTTACAACTGCAACACAACAGTGGGCGGGGTCCATGAGCCAACTCAAGGTTGTTGACTGATTTACCACTGTTTTAAGCCAATCAGAATCCAGTATCTGAACATGTGACCACAAAAAGTGGTAGAAATATACTGTATATATATTTGTGCGTGTGTGTGTGTGTGTTTCAGGACAGATGAGGGTGGCAGAAGGAAGTGTGGTCAGTATTGGCCCCTGGAGGAAGGGGGACAGGAGGTGTATGGACACATTGCCGTGGTCAACCAGAGGGTGGAGCACCACTCCCATTACAACCACACCAGCCTGGAGCTGCACAACACTGAGGTAGCGCCACCCTGACCAAGGGCCACTATTTGACCCTTTGCATGTGCAACAAGCCGTCTCTGGGTTGACAACTGCTCGACTTTTCTGCACGCGCAAGAACTAAGAAAAAGAGTTGGGCGGTGGACTTCTGCATTCAGCTTAACCCTCTATACAGGGGCGCTCGGGTGGCGCAGTGGTAAAGTCCCCCGAATCCCCTGTGGTGCAACCGGCTATGTCGGGCTATGTCTGTGCAAACAAAATTGGTCGGTGTTCGGGGGAGGGAAGCCGGGCGGGGAGGGTGATACTGGTCATTGCATGTATTCCTACGGGCTGGGGCAGCACCTGTCAGCAGGGAGTGTTGGGCAGGAGGAGTAGGACGAAGGCTCTACGTCCTCCTGGTGGGGTCTCCTCACTGGCAGATGAGTCAGTAGGATACAACAGCAGTGACAACACAGAAATGTGTATGGGGAGGAATGAATTGGTATAACGACTAAATTAGGGCGAAAAAGGGGTAAAAATAATTGGCTAAAAACCCTCTGGGACTCAAATTATTAAAAAAAAGAAAAGAAAAGAAAAACCCTCTATACAGCGATACC
This sequence comes from Nannobrachium achirus, assembly GCF_963921795.1. Taxonomy (NCBI): domain Eukaryota; kingdom Metazoa; phylum Chordata; class Actinopteri; order Myctophiformes; family Myctophidae; genus Nannobrachium; species Nannobrachium achirus. Next base: position 49,451,776 of record NC_137820.1, read on the forward strand.
CAACTTCTGGGCTGGGGCCTCGGGTGGGCCGTGAGGGTATTAGGGCAAGTGGAGCCCCAAATAACAAGTTTACCGAGTTGGCCTTTAAATTCTTTTTTTTTTTTTTTTTTTTTTAATGCACTCCATACTTTCGTGATCGCAAAATGCATGTTTGACTCCCAGAACAACTCTTATCTTTCAAACATGGCAGCATTTGAAGAAAACACTATAGCCTCTATCTCATGAATGCCTAAACAGATTGAATGAAAGCTGTGAATGGCATGCACGTGTGGTGCATGATCCGTGCACCATCATGCACATTAAAAGGTAAGAACATGGTGGCATGTAATATTCAAGGAGTAGTTCACCCCCCAAATGACTTTTTTTTCTATTGATAACTCATGCCATGGAGACTTGAGTTCAATAATATTTTTTTTTGTATTTGTCAAAAATGTGATTATAGTAAATGTACCACCATTGATTCTGGATGGAGACCTGAATACATGGCACTGGATCGGGAAACTGTCAGGGTCCATTTTTGTTTGTTTTTTTTGTCTTAGGAATGCGACAAAAAACAAAAACATTATTGTACTCAAGTCTCCATGGCATTAGTAATCAATAGAAAAAAGTAATTTTGGGGGTGAACTATTCCTTTAAAGTCGCTTTGTAATCCTGTTAAACACACATTATTATTATTATTATTATTTGTAAGTAATGGTATTTTTTCTGGGCCCTGATCCAGAAAAGGTTGGGAATCTCTAGTGTCTAGTCTATAACTGTTGAGCCACCACCAGGCACAGAGTGTGAAATTATTGCAATGATGCTGTCTGAGTTGTTCACTGTTTGTAAATGTGCCCACCAGATGGCGTTGCGGCTCAAGTATGAACACTTCTAGATCCTTTCTTATTGTGTGTGTGTGTGTGTGTGTGTGTGTGTGTGTGTGTGTGTGTGTGTGTGTGTGTGTGTGTGTGTGTGTGTGTGTGTGTGTGTGTGTGTGTGTGTGTGTGTGTGTGTGTGTGTGTGTGTGTGTGTGTGTGTGTGTGTGTGTGTGTGTGTGTGTGTGTGTGTGTGTGTTGCTTACCAGTGGCAATCTCTTTGTGCACAGTGCAAGCTGACTAAGGAAGTTTAGCCTGGGATCCAGCCTGATTCGCTACGTTCGCTTGTTTTCGGTGGAGATGACGGAGGTGCGCCGTCTCAGGCGGCCTTGATCCACGTGAGACACCGCCGAGCGAGTGGTAGCGAGTTGCCGTGTTGAGCATTGCGAAGGTCGAATGAGCTGACTCAGCACCGTCCGAGTTATGTCACGATATGGACAGAATAGTAAATCTTCGTCCCACCAACTTTCGGCACTACCTCTGGTTCAGCCAATCACAAGCTTCCGTGGGCAGGTCTTAACTGGAACCTGATACACGCGTCTGGCCAGGTTCCATTTGACTCGTATTTCCATTACGTTGGCAAGTCAGGAAGTGACTCGAGTTTTACAGGGGACAACACCGGTCCCGCCCCCTCCATAGACCAATCAGAAGCCACACGTCGTTTTCACTCATTTGGGCACAGAGATGGGAGGCTTTCCAGACCGTAAAGCGGAACGAGAAAAACTAAACGCCGAACGAAGTAAGCAGACTGGATCCCAGGCTAATGGTATTCACTAAAATATGCCTCATGGTGATGTCCTCCTTTCCACCTAACTAGAATCCCAATATTTTGTGTTGTACTTCAAAACACTATTTTTTTATACAGATTTTCTCCCAAACTCACACACATTGCTGCACATTATCTCTGGAGTCATGTATCTTACAGAGTTTAGATGTATTCATATCGATTGGCTATAGTTGGCTCCAGATTATATGGATGGCTATAGTTGGCTCCAGGTTTGTGGGAACTGCTGAAATGCTACTGTAGTTTATGAAATGTTTGACAAAACAGCGCAAACATTCTTTGTACAGGACACAAGGCCTACATTCCACAGTGCTATATAAGCTATTTGGGAGAGCTGGTTCAAGGAGTTAAAGCTACAATCTGGGACTTATTTCAATGAATAAATAATTATTATTTTCTTACAATATAAGAAGCACATCTGTCCCTCTCTGTTACTATGCCTGTCTATAAGCTGTCTGTTTTTGTCTATCCTTCTCTCTTTCGATCTGTGTGTGTGTGTGTGTGTGTGAGCAGACGTGTGAGCAGAGACAGGTGAGTCACTTCCAGTACCTGAGCTGGCCAGACTACGGTGTTCCCTCTTCGGCTATAGCACTCTTGGATTTCCTTGGAGCCGTTAAGAGACAGCAGAAGAAGGTGGTTAAGAGTCTGGGTCCTCAGTGGACAGGACACCCCATGGGACCCCCCATGGTGGTCCACTGCAGCGCAGGAATAGGCAGAACAGGTGAGAGTTTTCTAAGATTAGGAATGGGATTGTTAAAGCCACCCTCCAGCCAATTTTACTATCTAATTTCCTCCCTAATTTTCTCACCAAATCTTGTTTTGTTTTAAAATCGTACAATATACCGCTATGCCAGCCAGGCTGGACTAGGTCGATTCTAACCTCGCATCACCAGACTTTCCACCTCGGAGGAAAGTCTCGTATTTGTTTTAAACAGGCCGTGTGATTCGGTCTAGGCGTGGCCTAAAGCTAGCCTTACACCTAACAACTCTGACAAGATTTCTCAGTCGTAATAAAATCGAGGCGAGTCGCGGCGCGCTCCCGTGATTCGGTTGTTACTTGTTAAATGTGAGGTACTGGTCTGACTCGATTTTACCCCGACTTGAGACCCTGATTCTGTTACGAGAATATCAAACTGGTTTGATATTTTCACAAATCGGGGCTGAGTCTGAATGAGTACAATGACGTAACAACCAAAACAGAACGCTTTGAGCCAAAACAAAGCCATTCATTCTCCAAGACACTGAGCTGCCAGACTGGTCGACTCGCCACTAGTAGCTGTTGGTGCGGCTACGCCAGCCCTTTATTTCACCGCGTATCATAATAAACATTAAACTCACACAACTTCTTGGGAGCTTTAATATGGTTAATATATTTCAGAATATCTGCTGTATAGATGCTGGCTGTAACTGATAATCATAATGACAGAATAGGGGACCTCACATATTATACATCCGGGCGGGTAATGGATACAATAATTAGCTTTTGGCTTCACCGTAAGGTAAAATTAATAAGCATTATTTGATACTCACAGAGATATGGTCCTTCCATTCATATTAAGACTCTGATGTTTGCATCAATACTGATAAGCCCCTGTTTTGTCTCCTAGGTACCTTCTGTGCGTTGGACATATGTCTGGCCCAGCTGCAGGACAGTGGGACACTAAACGTATGTCAGACAGTCAGACGCATGCGGACCCAGCGTGCCTTCAGCATCCAGACACCTGACCAATACTACTTCTGTCACACTGCCATCCTAGAGCATGCCCAGCGGCAGTCACTGCTCTCACCCAATCAGTGAGCTTCTCCACCACCTCCCTCCATCTCCCATGGCGAATCCGCGAGCTCTGAAACGTGTCCTGCAGCCAGTCGTGAAATTCCCCTCATCTCCATGCCCTATGTGACCAATCAGCAGTGAACTTTCTGATCCTGCTGTCCTAGCCAATCCGTGAGTCCAAAGCACAACTTGACCTGTTAACCCTCCCACTCCCAATCCACACTCCGAGTCCCTTCTGCTATGACCAATCAACGAGACTTGTGAACATGTGTCGTCACAGAAGAAGTCTCTTCTCCTTCAGTCCTCAAGACAGGACAGAACAATGAGAAAATGCTTCCGAATATTCTGCCTTACAGAGCCTAAGAGCAGTCACTTTCTGAACATTTAAACATAATATTATGTATGACTTAGGAAACACAGAGTAGATGTTGCTGTTTGCCTTAGGACTTTAGAGATGTACCAATGTTACCAAATAGACCCGTAAAAGGTCCATGTGGTTACATTTGTACACTCTTGAGTGAAATTAACACTGAGGATGGTACCATGTAGGATACAAAAGTGTCATTCCATTGTTGTCTGCCAGTGGTGTGAAAGTTCTCTGTATTTACTCTCTGTCAGCCTGTTATTCATGATGGGACGGACAAGACTGCCTTTCTTTTTTAGATTAGGTTAAGTGATAATGAATGTAGTGTTCATTAGCTTTTCGTTCAGTAATCTTCTGCTTTCAATTGAGATTTGGGATATGAAATGTGTGAATGAGGGAATGTGTTGCTGAGACACCCCCCACCCCACCACAACACACACTGCAACCATTTTCTGCCATTGGTAATTATGAGTTTCCTCCTAATATTTTGGGACAAAAAATGCCTGATGTTGGCAATTTTAAAGTTTGTATCTTAATGTGTAGAAAATATGTAGCTGCATAATTATAGCTGAAAAGGTACAACTGAATATGTGTCTGGATAACATGGTCACAATGACTTTGCTGGGGGGGGGGCAACCTTCTAAATGAAGTGAAAAGTTCCAATATTGCCAATATGCCAAACTTCTATGGTTATTCATTGTGAAAAGTTGTCATATACAGCTCTATTTGAGTAGTTGTGCACACCTATAAAATATTCAGTTTAAAAAGCTGTGCATTTAGCTTTGCTCTTATCTTGAACACTCCAAACAGATCTCAGACCTGCTCTGAATGTATTAACTATGCCCTACACTCCATCTACTCTGTAACATTCTGACACATATTTCAGAACTTCTCAGATCGTAGATGGAACCTCATAAGTTTAAGCTCACAACAATTCCCCTGTCTGCTCTAAAGACCTCACCTGAAAAGTGCAATAGACTTTATTATGATGATTTCACCCAGTCATGTGTATGCTCTTAGAGACCACCACTTTCACTGTGCTTTTGAGTTTAGTTACCATGGTGAAACTAACGGCATCAAAGCAGTAATTCTTCAGGCCTGTCATGTGATACTGGGGTAACTTGTTATCGATTTGTAACACACACACAAACACACACCATAGAAAAGTACATAAGTGACAGTTTTGGACTTGAAAGTTTGTCTTTAGCTTTGTTTGGGCAAAGCAGTATGGATTTAGGATAAATAAATGTTAATGATACTCAGTGTCTCCCACAAGTCCCCTATATTGTTCCACCTACTGTATACTAAGGCACTTAAGTCACAAATAGTGTGCAAGCCAAGGTGTTGTTACTTCTATGCTGTCTCCTGTGTATAAAGGGAAGGTGTGTGTGTGTGTGTGTGTGTGTGTGTGTGTGTGTGTGTGTGTGTGTGTGTGTGTGTGTGTGTGTGTGTGTGTGTGTGTGTGTGTGTGTGTGTGTGTGTGTGTGTGTGTGTGTGTGTGTGTGTGTGTGTGTGTGTGTGTGTGTGTGTGTGTTGTCGCTGGGTGTTTTTGACTACAGAATTCATATTGAATTTTCTTGTAGTGAAGCTTTGTTTATTGTTTTTTAAGTCTACCATCCTCTGATTTTATTAGAAATACTGTTTTCAAACAAAACACAAAAAGTGCCCTATTTTATTTTTATATTGTATTCAAATTGGCTCTGTTTTCATACAGTTATTATTCAGCCTATACAGCTATCAACATTAATTTTGTAATATTTTGTTCTGTTATAACCTGTTTATCACTAGTATGATTTATTATGATTGAATCAAGATATACTGAATTAAAGACCAACTTACGTCAATGTATGCGTATGTTAAGGCTTTCTTTTTGACTTACCTGTTTTTTGATTTCCAGTTTACTGACACACGGAAGCAGCAATTTAATCTCATTCGAGTTGATTGTTTACTCCACATTCAAAATGTGAACTGTACAGCATTTTGAATGACAGTGATTAATGCCATTGATATAATTTGGCAAAAGTGTAATGGTGTTGTATAAGTACAAGAAAGCAGAAAGAGGGTAACAACATATGACTCAAGCCAGGAAATGAACTGGGGAGGTTTCTGTCTATTGTTTGCATGTTGTCAAAAGCATATAGCCTACATACATACATACACAAAGCTTTCTGTTGTTAAGATTCTAACAAAATTAATGAGCTACTAGCTGCATCCAAATTCCACTTGCCAGCTCAATAGATTCTTTTTTAGATAAAATGTGGTTTGCCCCCATGCAGCCCTCCATCTAATAGTTGGTTTACCTGCCATAATGAATGGAGGAGGGGTAGACAGACTTGCCACCTATAGCCACAGCCAAACAAGAATTCACTGCATGATGTGACCACTCCTGTTTACACGTGTCACTGGAAGAAAAAACGTTGATACTGTTTAAACTGAAAAGCTGGGTGCAAACTTCTTCAAAGACAGGCTAGAGACAACAAGACAAACCCTGTTATTTCAAGGGAGACATATGGACCACAATATAATTCTTCAGTGCAAACGAATGACCGTTTGTTACATTGTAACTCTAATTCTGCCATGCGCTCATGAAACACAGATACTTTACATAGACTGTGGGACAGACCACCACAGCCAAAATGAGTGGTCTCATGGAAAAAAAATGGAATATGCATTACCACGACCTGAAATGAGCCGACAGTTAGTTGTAACATTGCACCAGTAAAAGCTTTCTGGGAGACAGTCGTCAGTCGGTCTGTTGGCATTCCTTAATGTAGTGCTGCTTGTAATAATGAGCTAATAGTCATCGCATAAAAGATGACTAATAATGATTATTATTATAGTACCAAGTTAATTTTGTACTGCAGTCCAGATAAGATCACTTGGACCAGCCTGCTGTCTTTCTCAGTTTAAGTTCCTTTATACATTCTTTCTGTGTTTCTTAATTATTCTGTTTGATTACATTAATTGTAATTCAAACTTTACCTTCGATATTTATTTTGTTTATTTAAAATGTATTTGTGTTCAGACAGGATTGACAATAGAAACACAAATGGTATCGTTCCACTGTGAGAGAACTGTAACTAATGTAGGCCTATAGGTACAGAATTACAACTGATAATAACACAAGTTCATCTGAACACGGTGTAACAAATACACACAAATTCCTCTAATCCACCTAACCTGAACACAATGACAAACACATTTCCTCTTACTACACCTGTACACCTGACCTAAACACAATGTAATAAACACAAAATTACCTCTAATTACAACTGTTCACAACATAATAAACACAAAAATGACCTAAGCAGCCTACACCTGTCACCTGAACAAAATTAAACAAACACCAACACATAATGTAACAAATACATTGAGCCCTATGTTTCACTATGTTGCTTTATTCTGCCATTTGGCGGTTCACATTTAAAACAAAATGACGTATATTGTAGTATGTCCCAATGGCAGTGGAGGGGGGCGTCTCCAACTATTTTGTTACAAACACGAATCCGGAGTAAGGAGTCTTTTTCTTCTTGGGTATGTAACAGCTGCTAAAAACAAAAACTATTTAACTGTATATCTTAACCACGTTGAGTCACAGGGTGCTGGGGGTGCGTTAGGAAGCCTCCAGTTTCCAGTTTAGAGGTTAGAATTCCTAAATGAATTTTAGGGGGGTTGTTCGTGAAAAGGGAGTAATAGACAACAAAAAAAGATACAAAAATAAATGGTTAATATCTATTTAAAAAGACAATCTGCATTAAGCCATTGTCATTTTTTACGACTGAAAAATAACATGGATGTCATATTAGCAGTGAACCCGTTTCTAAAGAAGTCGTAACATTTGCCTGCAGTGTTGCATGTAGGCTTGTTTGCAAATGGATCTGTAAGGGGAGGGAGTTGTGGTGTGTGTGTATGTGCGAGGCAGGTTTGGTTAGACATTTTACTCCCGAATTTTGCAAGTAAACAAAGCACATCACGTTAAGGAACGGAGCTCTCCGTTCTTGTCAAATAATGCGAGTCATTTGGTGTTGATATCAAAAACTTATTAAAAATGTAAGCCGGGGGTTAATGCCGTAAATTCCCGTCTAGTTTGACTTTGGCATTGTTTAGTAAGGGCAACTGGACCGGAGGATTATGCTCAGAAAATATGACGAATTGATCCTTCTAGGCCCCCGATTCATTGCCATGCAAATATTTACCACAAAGTGACGAACCAGAGTTGGTCTTTAAAAAAATATCCGTGTTTTCTGTTTTGTTTTTGTATAGCATAGTGCAAGGACGGCAAATAAACGGAGCAACCGTACTGGGGCTAATAGTTGGTGCCAAATCCGGACTGCATGTGCATCGTGTCAATCGCCTTGATTCGGTTGCCTCACGTTTGTTTGCACGAAACTTGGTAGCTACAAAATGGAAAAGGTCTCCGTCGCTGTGTGTTAGCACTGGTGGTGAAGCTGTTCAAAACAATGCCTCCATTGGTCGCACAATGCCGGAGGTGGCGATTTAGCCTACTTCAGCCAAGGCGAATCTTGCACGACTGAAAAGGAAATCTGCGTGAATTTACTTATGAGGAAAATAAGGGATGTGAAAAACGAAAAGAAATGCATCCACGATTTGCATTGCAAGAAGCAACCGTGTGTGATCGGACGTTCGCTGCAGCTGCCTGCCACAGACAGAGCTTACGAGTCAGTCACTCGCTGCCTCACTGACTGGCGACTGCTGCTGCTAGTGCTTTATTATCTCTCTCTCGGAGAGAGAAGGAATCCCGGGTTGTGTTTCTGACCCCGCCTCTCGTGGGCGGAGGACCGGAGGTATGAGAATGACGTTTTGCGTTATGATCTACTTAATAACTCTATGGTTATGATGCATTCGCTGTTCGTCAGGTAGCCCCTCCCACTACTAGTGTCCTCAACCAAGATCGCATGGGCATTGGGCGCCAGGCATAGGGGCGGGCGGGCAGTCGGCTACGCTGTGATTGTCTACTACTTGGTTGTCAGGGAAACCATCCCTGACACGTGATTGTCTCTTGCCAGGGCCAGGCCATCCCATATGGCCCATACTTGTAAATTGCCTGCCTGATTGAATAAAGGTCATCAAAACAAAAAAAAAGACCATGATAATCTGTAAAATAGGACGGAACCGTTTAAAATAAATGTATGCTGAATTTGCTGATGAATACTACACCCCCCCCCCTCTGCTTGCTACACAGTAAGTAACCAATCGACAACTAGCCATAAGCCAATCACAACGGGACCGTATCTCGGGGCTATGGGATCTAAACTGGTCTGGGTTATTTTGGAAGTTCCGCCTTTTGTGGAGGCTTAAGAAATCACGAATAGTGATTGGCTGCCATGCAGAGAAAGGGGTGGTAACCTAAGACGGCGATGGAAGGCAATGTATATAATCTCCACCCACAGGCACGTGTCGCCAAGCAAACTCCAGGAAGTCGTTTTTGAAAAAGACATAAAAGATCATCCAAACGGTTTACAACATTTAAAAAATACAAATAAATGTGATGGCAAAATCATAATCTACCGGGGGCTTTGTGTTAAATCCTTTTAGCATAGCTTTTGTTACGGTTTGTTTCGCAAACTTGATAATGTATGTGTATTCAATCGAAGTACAGAATCCGAATTATTGTTGTTGCAATGCACATTGCACACACAAGGAAAGCCTCGGTGAGCTATGTGCAATGTGTGTTTTACTGAACAACAGTGTAGAAACATCTTAATTTTAAGTTACTGACCCAAAATACAAACCTAAGCAACAATATAGATCTTTGAAAATAATAAGTGTCTTGAGTGAGCCTGTCAAGCGACGGTGAATGATCCTCATTCTGGCGTTGTCGCGCTTCAAGTCAAATGGGCGTAGCAGCGGTGCAGCTGCACAACATGTCCCTGACTGACATGTCTAACGTCCAATCAACGCCTGAAGACCCTTCCCATTCGGGGGTGACGACCAATAGGATTTGACGAGGGCGGGACAAAGTAGAGGTGACCACGCCTCCCAACATCCAGCTAAACGAACGGAGATTGTTTTCCTCTCAGGGAGATTCTCCTCCGAGGATTCTTTATATATTTTTTAAACAAACTAAAAGCCATAGAGAAGTTGGCGTCTCACATACATGGTGTATCTTAGGTTTGCCTGAAAACTTTCGTCTCTTAACTACACAAGTGCTTATCAAAGAACCAACAGTAACAACTTCGGCTGGCCGTTAAAGAAGAGAGTCGAGAGGAGGGGGTGAGTTGAGTCCAGTTGGATTCATTCAGTTTTAAATACCTCGCCAGTTGTTTGCAAACTGTTTTTTGATCAAGAACCGCGTGAGCGATCAGAAGCAACGCGTCGCTGTTTCAGTCATAATGATCGCGTTTACAATCCAGTGAATCCACGGCGAGAGTGAAATATTCACATCATCGTTGAAAACACACAAGCCCGTGTCCGACCGCTAACAACCGCTAGCCTTAGCTGCATGTCGTGTTGACTCGTGTTGTTTACATTAGCTTTGGAGGGCTAACGGGGTTGATTACACTCTTCGCCGTGCAACCAGAAAATGGCATTTGCCCCCCCACACATACACACGCACACAAACAAACGACGCGTATTGGGAAATGGGTCAAAAGAAGCGACACTTTTCTCGGCTGCAAGAGCGTGCACACTGTAGCACAGTTATGACATATTTATACACAAACGTCTTCGACAAAACTGCGCATTATCAAGTTGATTTCAGTTGAGGGTATTATGTTGGTATGAATGAAGAAGCCCTCCTTCCTCCCTCAAAAACAAAACAAGTTGTTGACAAGTTTTGAAAGCGGTTCTTTCACTTGTGTTCAGTTGAGGGGTTTGCCAGTCAACGATGTTGTTGGTTGCTCGTCTGCAGAAGTGGATTCTAGCATTTGCAGTATTTAGTATAGGTATTTTTTTTTTGCAAATGCGGGTGGGCGCGTGGAATAAGCGACGTGTTATAACTCGAGGACGGGGATGCGATTATCAGGCCACACAGCGATCGACGCGTTACATAAAAATCCGCGACCTATGAAATTCTGTGAGCGGACTCTTCGGGAGGGTCGACTGCCAGAGTGACTGAAAACAAGTCCCCATCGGAGAGTGTTTTTAGTTGGCTTTATTGTGATAGCGAGTCTGATAAAGAGTAGGCTGAGAGGTCGTATTGTGTCTATGATAAACTAGTATAATTTGTTTTGTTTATGCAAACATGTATTAACATAAATGGCAGTAATGTCAAGAAAATGTATTGTTTGTGTCTTTAACAAGTGCCATCAGAATAAAATACGAAATAACAAATGTGTATGAGGTCACCATTCTCAGTGTAACAGTATACACTACATAGGAAAGGGTCTTCGGCTAACGTTAGCCTGCTAGCAGACCATGATAGCGTGGAAGTGTCGCTGCCTGCAGATGCTTTTCCACTTTGCGTGTGCGATCTGTTTGCACGTCTTTCAAAACATAGCATAACTTGGGGTCTTCGTTTCTTATAGAGTATTTAAAACGCATTAACAGCACGTTTGATTCAGTTCACTGGAGATCAGAAAAAGTCAGAAAAGAACGGCGTAACGAGAACTTTACCAAGTAGAGACTCTAATAAAGCCATTATGATACAAAGGTGTATTTTTGCGTGTTTGCTCCTTGAAATGTTCTTCAATTCAGTCATTGTCAATGGCTGTTGGTGTGGGGGTTTACTTGTTGGCAATCCCGTTAACATGCACCGTTACGTGTGTGTGTGTGTGTGTGTGTGTGTGTGTGTGTGTGTGTGTGTGTGTGTTAATGTGCGCGCGCAAGAGAGAGTGTACATACTTACACACTTAATAAAATGACAAGAAAAGTTACATAAGCTATTGGGTGTTTTGGCTAGGTCTGTCATTCGGTTGCTGTTGTGTGTTCAATCGTTTGGCAGCCCCAAGAAACACCCTCCATTCAGTACTGTGCTTGCCATGGAATGGATATTACACTGTAACACGGTGTCTGTAATAATTACAGGCACCCTTTAAACCATATAGTCCTGGAATTTAAAGCCAGAAAACGTACCAGCTGCATGGTTGTTACAGGCAGTGGAAATTGTGAATGGCACCTGTTTGTTGCTTACTTGCTACTAGTAGTGACTAGCCTATTTAATTATACAGTTATTTGACAATGAGCAAATTACCCTTTCTCTTATTTTATTATATATATATATATATATATATATATATATATATATATATATATATATATATATATATATATGTGTGTGTGTGTGTGTGTGTGTGTGTGTGTGTGTGTGTGTGTGATAGTGTATGTTAATACAATATGACTACCGGTATATAGCGTCTTCAGTGGTTTGAGATGGTCTTCCTACTCTTTTGAGAAATGTATACCCTGTTACAGCTCCGCCTAAAGCTCATATACCCAACTCCTGCCCAAGCAGGGATTCCCTCCTGCATATACATATTTGGTTTCCACGGAAGAGACCGGGTGTTAGTTGCAATTACCTCTAGTTCAAGTACAGACATTGACATTTAGTTTGTTACTTACATTACATATTACATTTGATCAGTGTCATCACATTTTTGTATGTTTCCAAGATCTCATTCTCAACTGTTAATTCCCCACATATTAATGGATCTGTGGTTTAACTTACTGGTATTTCTGTATAATTTGTTTTAATGCAACTATGGGTAATATTGTGGATCCAGATCTTTATCTCCTTCTGTCTCTATTTATAATGGAATGATACCACATTGGATATAACTGTTTATTTTGACATAGTTAGACATTGACATCCTACAATGCTCTCTCAGGTGTCACAGCTTCCATTGATTATGAGGTCATAATGAAGCGCCGACTGGAGGAACAGGAAACAGTATTTGCGTCCCAGCAGCGGCGTCTCCCTGGCAGCGTAGAGGTGTTCCAGCATCGTATCCTGGCCCCAGCCCCGCCCCCTGTCGTGTACGAGGCCGTGTCGGATAAGATGCAGCCCACAGCGGGTGTCCAGTACTCCGTCCCACAGGGATACCAGGTACATATTACCAATGCCACCACTATGACATACATCCAGTACAATGCTATTGTGCTTGCGTCACAGCAGCGTGATTACAGGTCCAACTGGGAAAGATGGATAACCACGCCCCGGACTCATTTTTGAAGCTTGTGATTGGCTGGACCGGACGTAGGGAGCGCTCTGTTGTAGTCACTTGGACCGCGCGAGGTGCACCAAAACCCAATTATCATGGAGTTTATCGTGCGCATAAATATAACGATTGCATTCACCACGGCTTCGTAACTCGCGCGGCGCTCCGCCGGCCGCGCGGCCCTGGCCCGCTCTTCGCGGCCACTCGCGCCGGGCGAAGAGCAGGACCAAGCTCCGCTGGCCTTCGCACCGCTTGCAATGTCGTGGACAATAACTGTGAAAACGAGCGAGTGTTCCCATATACTGGGATGTGGCGTTACTTGTGTGACTGGTGACGGGTGTATCCAACAGCAATCAAATAATTACATCCCTCTTTAATACACTTTATTTTGTAGAACCACTACATAAACTGCCTCGGATGCACAGACTGATACTAAAATTGCACAATAAAATACAATAAAGCCAAATTTACTAACACAGTTTTAATTTGTTTGCACCTGCTGTATTGGTATCACTGCCTTGTGTCAAACTTGTGAACCCTTCAGCTGCACTGCTAGTAAATATTAACATTACCAAATCTCAACCAAGTGGCCAATGAGTTGAAAATAAGGCATTTGGGTGAAGGGATTTGAAGTTTAGATTATTTATCTTAGTTGCAGACAGCAAGTTGTATTAGCGAGTGTGTTCATGTTTTGTGATTGTTGTGCCGATTTTACCCATTTGTCTTGTCTCTCGCAGAAGTCTTTCACAGTGTATACTGTATAGATCACTATCAAGGAATGCTGTCCCTGATTCTAGTGCTTTCATACCGTGAAAAGGTCTCCTTCCTTCTCCCACCAACATCTTCCCCTCCACCATGTTCCCAGGTTCCCCTGGTGTCTCAGAACAGTGGTGGTCATGGTCACAGTTCTAGCCCAGCCGTCCATGGAGGGTCACATCACCACGGCCCTGCAGTCCAAGCCCACGGCCCCTCAGTGATGTCTGGGCATGGCCACACTGCCACACCCCCTGCGCCCACTCAAGGAACACCGCAGTTCCAGAGACTGAAGGTCAGATGATCGTGTTTTTGTTTTGTTTTGTTCTCTTAACACTAATAAATACAAATTCTATTCACAAGTGGAATATTAGACAAATGCTGATGATTAGCTCTGTCTAGAATTACTGGTGTACCTTAACTCATTCCACCTCAAAGGGCAAGTTCACCTCTGGGACAACCTGATCTTATTTTATTGTTGTTTGGGACACAATCAACACAATCCTGTGTTATTTTTTGTGTTCAATATGTGTTTTGAGATGTTTTAGTATTTCAGCATGAATGATGATGCATTTTGCATCATATGATGCAGCATGATGCATCATACGATGCAAAATGCAGATTGAACACAAAAAATAACTCAGGATTGTGTTGATCTTGTCCCAAACAACAATAAAATAAGATCAGGTTCTCCCAGAGGTGAACTTGCCCTTTAAGCCTTGCTCGTCCCAATAAGGGTTGAAAAATGTGTATCTGATGGACAGAGGTTTCCTTAATACCATATATAGTAGGATAATATAATTGTACATCCCCTCTCTAAATAAAGTTACAAAGAGCTGTAATAATATAAGAGGAACAAATGCATTTACCTTTATTTGGATTTCCTATCTGTGTGAAGGTTGAAGATGCTTTGTCTTACCTGGACCAGGTGAAGCTACAGTTTGGGAATCATCCACAGGTCTACAATGACTTCCTGGACATTATGAAAGAGTTTAAGTCTCAGAGGTAAGACGAGTAATCTCTAGATTTGATGGATCTAAGAAAGCAATTGAATACGTATTCAAATCCTTTGCAAGTAACTGTGTACTCATTAGGTAGCTTTTTTCCCTTTGCCTCGACATGTAATGATCTTACATGCTTTGTTTGTTTGAAACTCCTTGCGACTAATTTTATCAAACTGTTCATCTCAGTAACATGAGCAGTGAGTAAAGAGCTAATTGTCTACTGTAAAAAATTCTATGTAATTCTTCAAATTAATTGTCACTAAAGAACGCATTATTTAACATGCTATGTTGTCTGCTTAAAGCCCTGTCTAGACAGCAAGCATATTATATGTAAGAGTGCAATCGTGATTTTCACACCCTTCTGGCCAATCTAGTCTTTTTCTCTACCTTACACTCAACTGGAATGTCCCATAAAGCAGAAAGTTCTTTTAGAAATAATGATTATTTAATGATAATAGCTTTTACTACTGTTGGGGGAAATATTAAAACTAGAAAAGGGCACTCATCCGTGCGCAGGTCTTTGCCAGGCTGGGTGACCTACACAGCACTGTGTCAGTCATGGGTTGCAGCCAGTAGGACAGAAAATGGTGTTTCTATAACATACATTTCCCTGACACTCGTCACATGGCTCACAAGATAATGTTGGACCTAATTTGGTGAAAAATCTCAAACAGTGTGAGCAGTGTTAAGTTAACACTTCTGCTGCTAAACATGTCCAGGAACGTGAACACAGAGAGAGAAACCCTTTTTTCACAGCGACACTGGGCCGTGAGGATCGCCCGCAGTTAGGATTTTTCATTTCCGTGTGAAAATAAACTCGGCTGCCATTTAGACCGTGAATTTCCACAACATGGACTTGATTGTGGCTTCCGGGGATCTTCAAAATAAAGCGCAAGTGAATGGTGGCACTCTATAGCCAAATAATTACCAAATAATCTTAATGTGTTAAAGTATATGCATTCTTCTGTTGTCCATTAACTCATCCACGACGTGCCACGCCAAACTCTTTGATGTCTCTGTGTGCCCTCGACGAGTTTGACGCGTCGCGGGGAGTCTTACAGTAAACTGAAGTTTACTGTGCGAGGCACCCGCCTGTGAAGAGAAACACTCCAATTCCCGTAATGCAACGGGGTATCACGTGACCGAGAAATCCGTTCCCTTGTAGGGAGCAGTGTTATGCTGCTGCACAAGTGCATTTATCTCCTGATCTAATTTTTAAATCATGTTCATGCCTTCTCTACCAGCCGTCACAAAAGCACTGATGCCCGTGATTGTTATTTTTCTGTACTGAGTGAAAGAAAATTCTATCGCAAAAATAAACGGGACATGCTCGGATTACATTTACTCTGATTACTTTTTACCTGGAGCTCCCAAACAAGTTAAAAAAGCGGGTTTCCATGGCAACTGACAATTAAATCTTGAATAATCCTGGGCACCTGGTGTGTTAATGTCAAGGCTGCTCTCAGCGCCACTTGGTCACCCAGCGGTATTGCAGCTGAATATACTCATCATACCTACACACTCGGTCAAGCATTGGAGCGCTGAGGCACCGCTCAAAAATATCAAGCTTCTGCAACACTTGACATTTTTTGTATTTGTTGCGTCGTGGAATTCTGATCAATCAATAATCAATGAGGCAATGAGGAGACAAGGCAATGTACTAGGTGGTGGTGGTTAGGTTTATGTTACATGATATCATGGTCAGAACAGAAGTACATTTAACACTTGTGTTAGTGGTAAGGTAGTTCTGTGCCGAGGCACAGGTCAGACTGTGGTTGCTTCAAGGTCTCGAGGACGAGCTGTACCATAACAAAATAGGCTTTACCAAAACAATAGCTACTTCGGCCTAGTGAAGACATCTTGACTCTTACAAGTTATCAAATATCATAATATCATAAAGAACTAGATATTAATGTAATCAATGAACACATAATCTACTCTAATAACGTCACACATAATCAATCACAATAACATAATAATCTGACATCTTCCTGAATAGTATGAATTTTGTGTCATTGTACAAGGAATCCAGAATAATTTGATTGTATAGATTTAAAAACATAGGGGCGGACTATATTTTTAAAGAATGGGGTAAAGTGTCTTCCTTGGCCTACTGGAAGTGTGCATTCAAAGTTTCACACTGATTGGTCCGCCGGTGTACAAGATTAGCTATACAGACACATACATGGTCACACACAGACGGGAGAAAACAGTCTTCGCCTCATTGCCTGTCAAGGACAATGACCTATAATTATTACTGGGCTGGATAGATGTCTAGATATAAGTTCAATAATAACTGGGTAGCAGATAATGGTCAGGTCTCCCAATAGAAACAAGGGGCGTTGTTGTGTCTACATAGATAGATCCCTAATTAACTACCCTTAAGGTTCTGGCAGACAATACAACACTTTTTACAATGCCACGGCGGGATGTGCAGCATTCATACTAACACTCACCCCTCTGTTTTCAGTTCTTCAGAGTTTGTTCTGGCTCACATTATCAAAGCCAGTAAGAATAAAGCGTGTTTTCTACTTTGTTTACGATAGTGTCACTCACTGGAAATGGCTGTTCTACAATCTCACAATGTTTTCTTTTTGTAGTTTTTTCTTGTTAAAACAGTCTTTTACACTGTTGTTACATCTTAACTACGCATCTCTGGCCCCTTTTCCACCAGTTAAATGTTTCTTGGAACCTTTCATGGAAGTTTTAAGCGGAACCATTGTACTGGTAACCAAGAATCCACAATGGAGGGCATTGATGCTTACAGCCTACAGATATATAGGCAATTATTTATTTATCCCACGGTGGACATTCAGTCATCAATGGCAGTTACAGTTTCCCGAAATAAACTTTGCATGCATATTTGAAAGAGAACCAATATTGTAGATATTCAAGTTGTCAATCATTTATGATTTGATATGTAACATATGTGGATTTGAGGCTGATTTGTGTGTTAAGATAAGATGGATGTTCAATCATTCCTGTCGTCCTGTCCTTCCAGCATCGATACCCCAGGTGTGATCAGCAGGGTGTCTCAACTCTTCAAAGGCCACCCTGACCTCATCATGGGCTTTAACACCTTCCTGCCTCCGGGCTACAAGATTGAGGTTCAACACGCTGACCTAGTGAATGTGACCACACCGGGCCAGATTCACCACATCACACCACACGGCATCTCAGTGTCCATTATCGGAGTGCCCGCCCAGCAACAAACCCAGCTGCCAGCCTCTGCAGCCCCCACTGCTTCGGCCACCACTGCCTCAACCAGTGCGCCGACTGTTCTAACCCAGCCGACGCCTGCCAAGATTAGCAAGGTGAGGAGAAAAGTGTTAGTTGGTTGTGTGTTGTGTTGGATGTCATTGTGTTCCATCTCAGACAAAGAAACATTAGAGTAAAAGAGGGTATGGCAGCAAAAGAAAAAAAGGGTGCCTGAGTGGGTGTCTGACCGCAAGATTGCCAATTTGAAACCCTAGAGCTTGTAGATCAGCTATCTTCAAAGAGGTTTTGTAGAGGGGGAAAAAGAGCAGACCAAGTACAGAGTGAAAGATCAACTTTATTAAGTGTTGACGGTTCAAGTAGTAAATATCTGAAAACAAATTGACATGAATCCAAAATACACTGATGATTGTGCTGTCAAACTATGAAACTATATGGAATCTACGAAAAGGTTGTGGGGGTCCCTGCTTCATCTCTCTCTCAACTAAGGGGTCCTTGGCCTGAAAACGTTGAAGACCCCTGCCTTAGAGCAGCGGGGAAATCATTTTTGGAGACTGGTGCTGCTGTTGTCACACTGCCAAAAATAGTTCATGTTATTAATCTGTCCAGTGGCCAGCAGTAGAAGACTGATAATAATAATAATCCATTCCCAACAGTGTTAATTCTGACAGCAAATTTGTATTTCATTTTAGTCATAGTCTTTTAAAGTCATAGTTTTAATCATCATTTATAGATGATGAACATTTTGTCATAGTTATAGTCGACAAAATTAACACTGATTCCCAGTGTGTATTTGAAGGTAGATGTTGTTGGTCTTTTCCCTGGAAAAACAAATCTCCCTTTTTTCCTCACCACTCTTTCAATGCATCCCACTCTCTCCTCAGCCTCTCCAGTCTCCGGCCCTGACCCCCAGCAGCCAGAGTAATCCATCCATCCCATCGTACACCTCTCCACGCTCTCCACCCCTCCAGCTCCACCCCCCGCTGAGCTCCACCCCGTCAACAACAGGACCACCTCTCCAGAACAACCAGCCAGTGGAGTTCAACCATGCCATCAACTACGTGAACAAGATAAAGAACCGCTTCCAGGGACAGCCAGACATCTACAAAGCGTTCCTGGAAATTCTGCATACATACCAGGTAGTGCTGGGGCAGTATTATATCAATATAATATATTCTCTTTTAATGAACGATGTGAAGAATTCTTAATAAATCCGGTCACAGCTGTCGCAAGCAGAGGCATAAAGAAGTGCCTTTTAAACTGACCGAAGGCAGGTTTGTTGTACCTTTGTTTTTTTATCACTCTGAAGAATTAATCTAACCACGTCCTCCTCCCTCTTCACAGAAGGAGCAGCGTAATGCCAAGGAGGCAGGGGGGAACTACACTCCAGCTTTGACGGAGCAGGAAGTGTACGCCCAGGTGGCGCGTCTTTTCAAGAACCAGGAAGACCTGCTGTCTGAGTTCGGACAGTTCCTACCCGATGCTAACAGCTCTGTGGTGAGCTGTGGCCTCTTCTTTCTCTTTACTTTATTTATGTATTTATTTAAACAGTCATCCATCATGCCTGATGTGAGCAAAACCAACATAGTGGAAGATGGACAACAGAATGTATGTCAGACATTTTAGTCCATCAAAGTCAGTCAGTCAGTTTAATTTACCTTTCTAAATACTCCAAGCTAGATAAATACTACCATTTAATTGCCAATAGTTTAACCATGCAATAATAGTATTATCTCTGTATGTATCCAATCTGTGTAATGTAACCTTTTTTTAAGCCAGTGTTATGTATCAAAGCATTGAGCCTCCCTGGTCCTTGGAAACCCATAGTACTGCAGGTGTTAATCGTTCCATGACCACTAGGACTGCTGGATTTCTATCCTTCAATGGCCCCAGGGGTTAAAGTTCTCAGTCCTGGGGACTGATTTCAGTCTTGAGGATTCCATAGGGGCTATTTCTGGGTCTCGGGAGCAAAAGCTTATCGGTTACATGACCGATAACCGTTGTTAACCGAAATGCGCTATTTTACCCAATTAAAAAAGGGAAAACACACCTGTTTTTTCCCCATAATAGAGCTCCCTTTTTGCACAGTAAAAACAACAATACTACGAGGAAGAATAATATGATACAAAATGTTTTCTATAAGAAATTTGTTTTTTGCAGTACGGTAGGATTGACATAATCATGTCATGTCTGTAATGTAACGCGTCTCGGCTGCAATAGCAGCAGCGCGACTCACAAGTCCTATAACAGATTAACTCCCAATGTGTAAACACGCAAATGACCGCAAATCATCAACCGAAAGCTCAGTCAGACAATTAGGCGGGCGCGACTAGTTTTGCGTTTGCAGATCGGATATAAACCTGTCATCATCAACACCACCTAATCCTAGCAAGTTGGTTTTAAGCTCTTCTTTCCTCTTTAAAACGGGATCGACAGGTGACGGCGTCTGTTTTGGAAAATCCAATTATCGCTGTTTGTTTCCTGATAAAGAACAAGCTTGTATCTCTGTCAACGTGTGGAGGACAGCAACAGCATGTATGGATGTTACACCGACATTGGTGTCGGGGGCTTGACACAGAAATGTGTGACCGCATCGCATAGTTGCATGGGTGATGATGTTACTCAGGCATTGGTGTCCTGGGCTTTATCTGTGACAGCGCGCTGCCTTTTCTTTCTTTTTGTTTTGTATAATCGGCGACCATTCTGATGGCTTCATGCTTGCTCTTGTTGTTGTCGGCTTGTTGTTGTGTGAGGAGGAGTTGACGCTGCACTGGAAAGGAAAAACGGACGATTGTTCGACTTTCTTTTTCAAGTTCGAATATCGTGCCATCAAACAAAGCTTTGAATATTCGATTTTTTTGGGTCAGCTCTACACACATTCAGTGAAAGCAGTTCAGAACTTCAGGGAAACACCCCAAATATTGGCATGTGCCATGCGCCCCATGTTTCAAAAATCACATATTGGGACATGGTCTGAAAATACATTTCAGTCTTGGGATTTTTTTGGCTTTAACCCCTGATGGCCACTAGTACTGCTGGCTTTCTGTGCTAATAGGACCACTATTCGGCTACCAGGGCCACAAGTTCAACTGGTCCTACTTACAAATGAATAGTTTTACCCAGTGTCCTTGTTATTCTAGCAGTCTAATAAGAGCCTGCAATTCATCTTTATTGATCGCTGTGGGCAGTTTTGTTTTCTATTTATCCCACCCTAACTATTAGGGAGCATTGGGCAGTGACTGTACAGTGCCCTTGACCACTTTGGTCAAGGGCACTGGCTGGAATATGATCCTAACACATGATCCTAGGACAGAAAGCCTGCGGTACCAGTGGATGTGAAGGACATGTGCTGGTGACCACTGGACCAGATATCCTTCTTATACTGTTGTCTTGTGTTTCATACAGCTTCTGAGTAAGACCACAGCAGAGAAGGTGGAGTCAGTTCGTAATGACCACGGGGGAACGGCCAAGAAGCTGCAGCTCAGCAAACAGCGACCCAATCAAAATGGCTGTCCTATCAGACGCCATCCATCCGCTGGCCCCTCACCGCCTGTGAAGGTACAATAACTGTAATAGTTGTCCTTGATCAAAGAATATTACATATATATATTTTTTAATATAAATTAAAAAGAATATATACAAGCTTTGTCTTCCCCTTTTCCCATGGTTACTTGCTGCAGAAGAAGCCCAAGTTACTGAACATAAAAGATTCCTCAGTGGCAGAAACCAGCAAACATGGACTCGGAACAGAAACTCTCTTTTTTGAGAAGGTGAGTTTTGTTTGTGATTTAAAAAAAAAAGCATTTCCCCTTAAATTCAACACAAAGCTTTATTCTGAGGCGGCCGGTTCACTCCTCTTCACTATTTTACCAGGTTTCTACAGGTTGCAGTAGAGGTAGTGTGAGTGTATGTTGACCACCACATTACAGTATATAAAAATACAGAAATAAAGTATCAGGGGCGCCAATGGCCTACCGGGTAAGGCACAACCAAATTTAGGCTAGGCTCTTGAAGCCTGACGGGTTCGATTCCCAAGCTCGACGACCTTTACTACTTGTGACTCTCTGTTTCTCTACTCCCTGTTTCCTGTCACTAAAAAGCCCAGAGACGTGGACATCAGGGATCTCCATTTATGGGCATAAAAGGGATCTATCTAACAGGGCATCATTAATATTGATGATATGAGGGAACTCCATATATGGGCATAAAAGGGAATCGGCAATCCCAATCTGTTAGAGTGGTTCCCCTGATATCACAGTGACATCAGAGCATGATGTCAGAGCGGCAAACCCATAGACTGCAAAAATGTGTACACGGACGTACGGACACGGACAAGCTGTGACGTTTCTCATAGTAAACTGCAACCTTAAGTTGCAATTAGCCCAATAGT
Source organism: Nannobrachium achirus (assembly GCF_963921795.1). Taxonomy (NCBI): domain Eukaryota; kingdom Metazoa; phylum Chordata; class Actinopteri; order Myctophiformes; family Myctophidae; genus Nannobrachium; species Nannobrachium achirus. Next base: position 49,474,031 of record NC_137820.1, read on the forward strand.
ATAGTGTGTCAACCACATGATCTCTACATCCCTAGGGTGGATTGAGTCTCCTCCCCTGCTGTCTAAATTAAGTAATATACTATTTGAAATCATCAAGCGTATCTGTTGGTGTTGCAGGTGCGTAAAGCATTACGGAGTGCCGAGGCCTATGACAACTTCCTGAGGTGTTTGTTGATCTTCAACCAGGAAGTAATCTCCAGAGCTGAACTGGTGCAGCTAGTGCTGCCCTTCCTGGGGTGAGTACTGAGTAGTAATACCCTTATACACATAACTGGATCAAGCCTTATGTTCCAGCTTGATTTATTTTTGGTGTTCACTTGGCAGGCACATCAGGTGGTGATAATATCACCATGTATCACTCATACTGTATATCCCTTAATCCCACTTGTAGAAAATTCCCTGAGCTTTTTAACTGGTTTAAGAACTTCCTGGGTTATCGGGAGATGTCGTCCCACATCGAGGCATACCCCAAGGAGCGGGCAACCGAGGGCATCGCCATGGAGATCGACTATGCATCTTGTAAGAGGCTAGGCTCCAGCTACAGAGCTCTGCCTAAGAGCTACCAGCAGCCCAAATGTACCGGCAGAACACCGCTCTGCAAGGAGGTGAGACCAGCAGTCACTTTATTTTATAGTACGCCATACGGTTCAAGAGTTAAATGCCAAAACATGGGAGGGAGGCGGCTTTTCCTTGGCCTACTGGGAATGTACGTGCAAAGTTTCATGATTATTGGTCCAGCGGTGCCTGAGATTAGCTGCTGACAGACAGACAGACTAACAGGAGTGAAAATATAATCCCTCGCCTTCAGCCATTTCGGCCTGGCAGGGATAGAAAAATAATCTTTAAAAAGTAAATATAAACAAGTTGTCAGACCTATTGTCTCCATGTTCTTGTTGTATTCCAGGTTCTTAACGACACCTGGGTCTCTTTTCCCTCCTGGTCTGAGGACTCCACCTTCGTCAGCTCCAAGAAGACCCAGTATGAGGAACATATCTACAGGTGTGAGGATGAACGCTTCGAGGTGAGACGCCACTGCTGCTTTTATAAAGGAGAACGAGACTCATTTCTAGGAAAGCTGAGAGGGAGACTATTTAGGACAGACAGACAGACAACAAGGGCCATGTACCACGAAGCAGGATTTGGTGTTAGTCAAGTAACTTCAGGTTTAACTCTAGTTTTTCAGAGTTACGACGGTTTTTCACTTCATTTCAGGGTACATCGGCATGGTAACTTGGGCCTTGTTCTAAACTTCTGACTGGTGGGCCAAATCTGATTTCCTATCCAGATTGGAGTCAAATTGGTTTCATGCAGTCTGAACAAGGCTTGAAGGATTGAAATCTGATTAGCAAAAATAAGTTTCCATGCCGTTGTATGCTGTTCAGACTTGATGAAACCAATCTGATTACAATCTGGATAGGACAAAAATCTGATTTGGGCTCACATCATAATCTTAATAAGGGATTCACATTGGCCATTGGGATCATTTCTTATTTGCGTTGATAATATTATTAGCATATTAAATTATGCGTTCACACAGTCAGCAATTTGTTTTGCCAGCTGTCCTTTGTGTATACAAAAATTATAGTTTGTGAACTATGTTGCTCTGCTGCCAGTAGATTTGTCCACGTTTGCGATTGGTCATATGCTGCAAACACTGTCCCTTTTATGTGAACTCGCCCATACCTAAGTTGACCACCATATTCGCATGACTAATTAGTGTGGTTGAGGTTGTTTGGGTCAGTGAAGCCACATGACGAAAATATATCCTGGACATGTTGAACTTGTTTCAAAGTGCTGGCCCCAGGCCACAACAACCCATAATCCTAACAAATTGTGTATTTAACTCCCACGTAGTTGGATGTAGTTCTGGAGACAAACCTGGCCACCATCCGGGTCTTGGAGACGGTCCAGAGGAAGTTGTCTCGCATGTCTGCAGAAGAACAGGCCAAGTTCAGGCTGGACAACAACATGGGGGGTTCGTCTGAGGTCGTCCACCGCAAAGCCATCCAGAGGATATACGGAGACAAGGCCCCTGACATCATAGATGGGCTCAAGAAGAATCCGGCAGTGTCTGTACCTATCGTGCTGAAAAGGTAAGAATTGATGAAGTTCTGAAGTTCACAAAGGTGCCACTGCAAAGGAGAGTCCAGGGTTTAAAACTCACACTTCTCCTTTCTTTCAGGTTGAAGACAAAAGAGGAGGAGTGGCGAGAAGCACAGCGAGGCTTCAACAAGATATGGAGAGAACAGAATGAGAAGTATTACCTCAAGTCTCTAGACCACCAAGGCATCAACTTCAAACAGAATGACACCAAAGTGCTTCGTTCCAAGACGCTGCTCAATGAGATCGAGAGCATCTATGATGAAGTGAGTATTATCAGCGTTTCATTTCGTTTTTTAGTTTTAGTTTTTTTTGACCGACACTTAACAAGAAATCTAGTTGAAAACATTGCTATCCTGTGTTGGATTCATGGTATTTGACCATTTAACAATATTTGTATCACTAATATATTCCCAATTCATCGAGCCAAGCTCCTCAAAACACAACATAAATCAATGTGCTGAACATGATCAATTGAATGTATTTCTTATTATTTATTTATTTTCCTTTGTTTCTTCCCCATCAGCGACAGGAGCAGGCATCCGAGGAGAACCTCACAGGCCCAGTGGTGCCCCCGCCGGGCGGACCCCACCTGACGCAGACCTACGAAGACCCTCAGATCCTGGAGGACGCGGCGTCACTGATCATCCACCACGTCAAGCGGCAGACGGGCATCCAGAAGGAAGACAAGTACAAGATCAAACAGATCATGCACCACTTCATCCCAGACATGCTGTTCGCCCAGCGGGGAGAGCTGTCCGACGTGGAGGAGGGGCCGGACGACGACGCCGACGAAGATGAGGAAGAAGAGGAGATGAACCTTGAAGGCGGGAGTGGCGGCGCGTCGTCCAAGAAGCCCCACAACGGCGTGGCGAGTGGTGGCGGAGGCCGCAGCCCGTCCAAGGCGGCCAAGCTGCTGTTCAGCAACTCTGCTGCGCAGAAGCTCCGCAGCTGCGAGGACGCCTACAACCTGTTCTACGTCAACAACAACTGGTACATCTTCCTGCGCCTCCACCAGACGCTGTGCGCGCGCCTCCTGCGGCTGTACACGCAGGCAGAGCGGCAGATGGAGGAGGACACGCGGGAGCGGGACTGGGAGAAGGAGGTGCTGGGATTAAAGCGGGAGAAGAACGACAACCCGGCCGTCCAGCTAAGACTCAAAGAACCCAGTGAGTTACAACATGGTCCTCCCTTTTGGGTCTGGTTCTGTATAAGCCCTCTAACTGAACGATAAATGAAATGATAATTTCTATTGATTTTCCTAACTTGGTGCACAAATAAAGCTTTATGTTTGGCCTGCATTTCCCCTGTGCTGAAGCCAAATCATTTTTTAAATTATTATTATTTTTAAGACAATGGCTTATGCCAGGCCATAATTTGTTTATCGCATGGCCCTAGCCTTAGATATTCACAATTATGAGAATTTTATATTGGATCAACATTTTGATTTGATGAATAGATTAACATTACCATCAATGAGGAACTGCTCCAGTGTACCAAATGGTAGACCCTTAGGGACAGTGTGGGGAGGGAGCTGAGAACATGGCAGTTTCTACTGGCTGCTGGCCTTACCCTTTGTTGGTATTCCAGTATGTGAACCATCAAAGGTCGCTAGCTGTCACTGGTTGTCTGGTTGTCTGCTCTGTGTTTTGGTTCCTTTGTGCCCGGCGTGTCTTAGATGTGATAGAGCAGTGGTTCCCAAACTTTTCAGGTTGAGACCCAAAAGAGAGATTAGACGTTTGCCTGGGACCCAAACTAGTGAAAATAGCAGATCTACAAGCGCACAGTGGATCGCTTTGTGCCGCATTGCGAGTTTGTAGATCGGCTATTTTCACTACTTCTTGATTATTATATTTATTTTAAAATGTTATTTTTATTTAAAAAATATATATATTATAAAATAATTCATTTGGAATATATATATATTTTTAAATGTAGGAAAATACATGTTTTACTCAAGTCGTGACCCATAGAAATTGGTCTGTGACCCACAAATGGGTCCCGACCCACTGTTTGGGAAACAGTGTAAGATTATTATGGTGTGTTTGCTCTGCCTTGATGGTCTCTCTTCTGTTTGTCTCGCCCCCTAGTGGACATAGAGGTGGAGGACTACTACTCTGCATTCCTGGAGATGGTTCGTAACCTGCTGGATGGGAACATGGAGACGTCGCAGTACGAAGACTCTCTCAGGGAAATGTTCACCATCCACGCCTACATCGCCTTCACCATGGACAAGCTGATCCAGAGCATCGTCAGGCAGGTGAGCATCCAGCCTTGAAGGTGTTGTTTAAGGTGTGGCCGTTGGCCAAGCCATCTGGAACATGTTTTTTCTTTATGTATGTCTGTCCTCTCAAAAGCAGATCGATCACAACTCATGCCACTACGTACATGAGGAGGTCATGACTCATGAAACAGAAGTACCTCTGGCCACAAAAGTCTGATAATGTGTGTAGGGAAATTAAAAAGAAAGTGAAACTAAAGAGCGTGAAATTTGGGTCATAGTTTAAAATGTATGCATGTAAAATAGAATCTCTTGGTCACACCGGTGTTCTTCTTGTCAGGTTTTGAGCCGCTTGGTGCAATATTGGTGAAGTATTTCTAAAGATCGCTATTTACATAAAATAGAATCTCTTGGTCACACCGGTGTTCTTCTTGTCAGGTTTTGAGCCGCTTGGTGCAATATTGGTGAAGTATTTCTAAAGATCGCTATTTACATTTGGCCAGATAGATCGCCACCACACTAGGACATGACACACAAGCAGCCAGCCTATAGTGCTGAGCTATGCTGAACACTGCATTGTGGTTTTGTGCATTCACAAACTGTACACAATCATTCAGATAAATCAGTGGTTCTCAACCTTTTCAGGCCGCGACCCCCAAAATAATCATATTTTAACTGGGGACCCCCCCACCCTGACGAGCACTAAGAGTTGAGGCATTACATTTTGTATAACACGGTTCCATTGTGAAAATAGCAGATCTACATGCTCACAACGCCTCGCGCTGTGCGCATGTAGATCGGCTATTTTCACAATTTCTGCCTCTGATATTTAAAGATTTGTTTTTGGGGCTTTTATGCCTTTATTTGATAGGACAGTAGACTGACATGAAATGGGCGGAGAGATGGGGAGTGACATGCGGCAAAGGTCGCCCGGATTGAGAATCGAAACGGCGACGCCGTCAGGCATCAATGCCTTTGTGACAATTCCTTATGTGGTATGTGCCCGGACCAGTAGGCCAGCGGGCACCCTTCTGCCTCTTAATATTTGACAATTTGGCCAATGTTTAATTTGTTATTAAAACATTGCACAGTAAGTTAATCATCTGGGATCCCCCTGGGGGTCCCGACCCACAGGTTGCGAACCACTGAGACAAATGGCTGTGACTTTCCCACGTAATGCTTCTCCCATCCCTTCCTCTCCCGCTCTCTCCAGTTGCAACACATGGTGAGTGATGAGGTCTGCGTGCAGGTGACAGACCTCTACCTATCAGAGAGCAGCAGCGGGGCCACGGGCGGGCCCCTGTCCACGCAGACCTCCAGGAGCCCATCGGAGGCCCTCTATCAGAGGAAGGCAGAGCATGTGATGTCTGACGAAAACTGCTTCAAGGTAGGACGAGTCAAATTCAATCAATACAGTCAGTAGATAGATTTGTAATGAACTTTCAGGGGAGGTATTCAATATCAAGACATGGAACCATGTAGGTCAGTGGTTCCCAAACCTTTTAGCCCGTGACCTAAAATAGAAATTAGACGTTCGCCCGGGACCCAATCTAGTGAAAATGGCAGATCTACAAGCTCACAACGTGTCGCTTTGTGCCTCGTTGAGAGCTTGTAGGTCGGCTATTTTCACTACTTCTTAATTATTATTATTTCTTAGATGTGTTTGTTTGAAAATGTATAACATGTATAACATGTATAACAAAAGGTTTTTTCCATTATGCATTTTATTTTTTGTAGGAAAAGAAAATGGGATTTTTACTTGAGTCATTACTAGGGGTGTAACGATATAGTAACTGATCGAAAAATCTATTTTAATTTGCAATGATCTACTACGGTATATCGTTTGCAAAAGCTAAGTATCCCACCGTTTTAGCTTTGTATCGTTTTAAAATGCGGTAATCGGTATCGAATCGTTTTGCAATGCAAATCTTTGATTGTATGGAAATTAAGTATTTGTGCCTTGTATTTGTCAATTTTAAGATGGAAAAAGAGGGGTCTAATTACTTCTCTCTCTTGATAAATGTGTGTAATCTCTGTGTTCATGTCAAGGTGGGTTTGTCCATATGTGTTGAAATATACATGTATGTCCATGTGTTTGCTAGATACAGCGTTTACTTCCATAATAATAGATTTTTTACATGTTTTACCCAGATTTAATTTCTTTGCTAAATTGTTTCTATATCGATTTTAAATCATTGAATCGAATCGTATTGTATCGCCACGAATGAACCAATATCGTCCATGTATCATATCGTTAACCATGTATCGTGATGCTTATCGTATCGCTGTTAAATGTATCGTTACACCCCTAGTCGTGACCCTTAAAAATTGGTCTGTGATCCACAGATGGGTCCTGACCCACTGTTTGGGAACCAGTGGTGTGGCTGTTCCAAATATTTCTCGTGTCTTTCTCTCCTTCGGTCCTCTAGTTGATGTTTCTGAAGAACAGAGGTCAGGTCCAGTTGACCGTGGAGCTGTTGGACACAGAGGAGGAGAACTCAGTGGAGCCAATGGAGTCTGAGGTGAGAGGTCAGCCTGGTGGCACAGCCTCAAACCAGTGGGGAGAGACTTCTGTCTGTCTTCAGGTCTCGTGGCTTAGCATTTTACATCAATGCAAGTCTACCAAACATCGCCAAACCACGACCCCTCTAGGGCAGGGGTCTTCAATGTTTTCAGGCCAAGGACCCCTTAGTTGAGAGAGAGATGAAGCAGGGACCCCCACAACCTCTTCATAGATACCTATATAGTTTCATCGTTTGACAGCACAATCATCAGTGTATTTTGGATTCATGTCAATTTGTGTTTTCAGATATTTAACCACTTGAGCTGTCATTACCTAATAAACTTGACCTTTTACTCTGTAAGTACTCTGTACTTTTTCCCCTTACGTACACCAAACCTCTTTGCCAAAAATAGCAGATCTCAGAGCTTTTAGATCTCAGAATAGATCTCAGAATAAGGACACTAGGGTTCACATGGTTAATATAAAAAAGGAGAAAGTTTCTATCACACAAAGATTTGGAGGACCCACTGTAGTAACTCTGAGGACCCCCTAGGGGTCCCGGACCAGTTGAAGACCTGTGGTTTAGCATTTTACATGACTGCAAGTCTACCAAAACCGCCAAACCACGACCCCTCTAGGGTCACAGAATTTGCTACAATAGGTTACCAATTAGAGTGTAATAACAGTCCTTCTGGAGCATTAAAGAGGCCAGACACATGGGTTCATCTCCCTGGGGCTTAGACACTCCCTTTGTCCTACATTTTATTAGGACAAATAAATATTGCCCTGACTCACCTGTTTATGCATATGAAAGAATTACCGTCCTTCTACTGAAGTGAACCATTAGAGATGCTAAATGTTTTCCCAAAAGCCGAATATAGGATGTACTGTACATCTTTATAGAATCTAGGAGGGTCTTTTTAGTTGGGGGGGGGGGGGGGGGGGGGTTCACCATGCCCTCAACAATGGGGAAAGCAAGACAACGGTTAAAATACGTAACAGAGAGGCTTTGACAGGAAATCTGGAATAGTCGGTGGCCTCAGTCTAAATTAAGCGCCAATTTTGCACAGATGTATACCAGGGCATGCTCTAATGATTTAGCTAGGGCGCCCAAGTTGGTGACCTTCGGGGTTGCCACAGCAGCAAAATCAAGTTGGGCTCCCATTGACTTTCTATACACTATACTACTGGAGGAAAAACAAATCTGCTTTTAAGTAGCATGTCTAACTAGGGGTTTGTCATGATTCTGAATCCATTTCAAGCATTTCTTTTGCACAAAAAACATTCCTTGGGGTAAAAATGGCCCCAACAAAACTGAAAACTGGTGAAAAGTGATGACTCATCACTAAACCATCGTTTTTCTAGCCCATAGATTTTTTTTGGCTTCAGAATCATGACAAACCCCTCCCATCCTACTTAAAGCATATCTTTTTCTGGGTATTTTCTTCCTGTAGTATAGTGTCAATGGGAGCCCAACTTGATTTGGCCGCTGTGGCGACCCCAAAGGTCGCTGACTCGGGCGCCCTAGCTAAATCAGAGCATGCCCTGGGCTACATCTGTGCATAATTTGGCGCTTTTAGACTGATTAGCACGAAATGACCATTTTATCTCCCTAAGGCCCCCGACTAGAATCATGGTTATGAGGTGCAGATTTTCAAATTGGATGGGATCATTGGGTCAGGTCAGTTGGAAGTTGGATAATTGATCTTTGTGGACTGGCTGATTTCAGAACTGACCCATGCATAACTGCTGCACACGCTGCCAAGTCTGTTTTGAACACCCAATTATAACAGCACAGGTTCCAGTACATGCTCCAGTTCATATTTACAAACCTTATACCAAACACAAACCTTTATGGTTTGGGACATTTTATCGGAAATCACTTTAGCAACAGAGGGTGATTGCCATTTACATCTATGTGAGATTTGTGGTAAAGCTGGTACATTATTAACGGAATGATTGTTGTCTTATGCAAGATTGTTTTGTCTTAATCTTTCAGCGTTGGTCTGATTATGTGGGACGCTACCTAAACTCCGACTCTACGTCTCAAGAAGTCAGGGACCACCTGGCCCAGAAACCTGTCTTTCTACCGAGGTAAGATTTTTTTTATGACCTTGGAGTGGAGAAGGGCCACTATGATCAAAGAGAATCGTACAGAACTCCCATTTCATATTGCTTACAACTGTAGAACTGAGAAATGTGTAATAAACTGCAGAACATTATTGCCACAAAAATGAACAAATCTAATGGACCTCATTGAGAAGACGGAGGTATTATGCAGATAAACAAACAAATTAGCTCATAAACAGCAGACCTGCTATGCACTGTCAAAACAGAGCAAACCACCACATGAACCCAGCATTCCTATCGTGGGGTGAACATTAGGCAGATAAATAGCAGATATTCAAGCTAACAACAACATTGTGAGCTTTAAGATCGTCTATTTTTAGATTTGGTGTAGACTAGAAGTGGGGGAAAGTATTGAGCCCTGGGGCACCCCGGGTAAATATATAGAGTTCAAGGGGTTTAAGGTTATTAAAACAGGAGTAGAACACAAACAGAATTGATCTAAAGTTTTGAAGGTCAGCCGTAGTTGGCAGCCTCGTCAACAAATCCTGGATGTACAGCTGCCTTGTGTTTGTGTCCAGGAACCTGCGTCGGATCAGGAAACACCAGAAAGGCAGAGAGCAGCTGGACAAGGAGAGCGGAGATGGAGGGAAGAAAAGCCTGGACAAGGAGAAGATGGAATGCATGTTTAAGCTGAACTCCTACAAGATGGTGTATGTCTTCAAGTCTGAGGACTACATGTACCGACGCACCGCCCTGCTCAGAGCAAAGCAGGTACGAAGTAACCCAGCTCGGGAGGCTCTCTCCATTCCGACATGTCGCCACTCCGAAATTGACTTCTTATTGTCGGAGTGGCGACACTCCCATAGGGATTAGGTTTAGTGTTAGGGTTAGAGATAGGGTTAGTGTCGGAATGGAGACATGTCAGAAAGGAGACATGTCGGAGTGGAGAGATGCACCCACCCAGCTCACCCATCCCCCTGGCCCTTTTATTAAACTTCTTGGAACCTCAGCTTTGTCGCACTGCCAATCCGACCACTATCTCTTGAGTCATAGTGTCGATAGGGGGCTCTTTCAGAGTACACGTTGTACCCTTCTGTCTTTGTCCCTTTTGTGCCCATACCGTATATGCAGATGTCTGTTTCGGTCTGTCAATCTTTTTTGCCCATATATGGTGATCTCTGTATTTACAATTTATACAAATAAAATAATCATACAAATAAAATAATCAAACAAATAACAAAATCACACCAACCTACTTGCGCGCTCTGCTGCTAAAAAGATAAAATTCTGGGAAATTGCAAGTGTGGTTGCCGTGACTGGATTGTGATGTCAATTGAAGCATGACCCAAAGCTTTTCCTTTTCTGTTGTGCAGCCACCTAACCTGCATAAGCCGCCCAACCTGGATAACATTACTCAGACATGTTACAAAACACAGGTTCACTTGGCTGGGAAAGAGACCGAATAGCCCACAATAGTGTTGCCTATAGCAGTGGTTCTCAAACTTTTTTGGCTGGAGTATTACACTGATTTCTGAAGCCAAGTACCCCCTTCCCCTGACTACGTCATTTTGCTTTTATTTACATCAAAAGTTCAAGTTCAATATGTTCAAAATAAAACGGTATAATGGCAAATAACAGTTTTCTATTCAATGACAGTTGTACTAGTCAAGTTATTGATCTAATTTGGTTTAACAATTTACAGATGAGCAGGTTCGCACAAAGTCTGTCAATGTGTTATCATTGACCATAACAGTAAAATACATATTGCCATTTTCTAGTTTTTCCTCACGTACCCCCTGCAGTTCCCCTGCATACCCCCATTTGAGAAACACTGGCCTATAGTAACCACACTAGAAAGCTCAAACCAAAAGGTTAAAGCTGCAATAAGCGATTCCTGATGTTTGTTTCCCTCTCTCTCTCTCGTCTCTTCCTTCCAGTCCCATGAGAGAGTGAGCACGCGTCTGCACCGTCGCTTCCAGAACTGGGTGGACGCGTGGGCCAAGGATCACGTAACCCACAACATGGCCGCCGACACGTCCAAGTGGCTGATGGGAGAAGGTCGGGAGGGCCTGGTGCCCTGCGTCACCACGTGCCACCCGGAGATCCTCAATTTTGTGAACATCAACAAGTACCATGTCAAGTACAGCCTCCCAGCCAGCAAAGCTCCGTAGTACACAGGCCACCACAACCACGAACACAGCAGGGGGGCGACTGGACTTTTTTTTTTTTTTTTTTTTTTAAGAATTTTGGGGTGGGGGATTGGACCCAGAATCTACAAAGCGCCGCATTCTGGTGACCAGGAAACCCCCAGTGAGGAGAAACACAGACATATGAGGGTGAAATAGTAATCTTTTGAGGGGGAGGGTGGTCTCTGGAGGACCTGGGGTGGAAATGACATGAAACACACAATTGGAAATTGTCCTGTGTGGAGTGGGCAGGTCCTCCAGATGTATTTTTTATCACGACCAACACGGAAGCACAAACGTTAAGCTAGCTACCGTGTATGTTTATTCATTTTGTTTGTGTGTTTGTGTTATACTCCAGGGCGGCAGGATGTCTTGGTTTTTTTATACCAGCATTTTTAGCTGGGCCCACTTTGGGTTGTGTCTTGTTCTCTTTCAACTGGGCCATTCGGTGCCAAACCTTAGGAACCGTCACGGTACCACTCACTAAAGCTCCTCCCCAGCACATACAACAACAGCACAGGCGGAACCATACGCTACACTATGAAATGTCTTTATAGGAAACTATGTCCCAGCTGTCCTGTTTGGAAGTTGTTATATGAATTATTGTACGTGTTTTTATTTTTACGTTCCAATTGCAAAGCCATGAATGTTCCAGAACAGGGTTCCTCAACCCTGGTCCTCAGGGACCCCTAGGCTAGTACTGCTGGCATTATATCCTACAAGGACCCCTAGAACAGCTGGTTTTCTATCCTACCAGGACTACTATTACTGCTGGCATTATATCCTACCAGGACTACTATTACTGCTGGCATTCTATCCTACCAGGACTACTATTACTGCTGGCATTCTATCCTACCAGGACCCCTAGTACAGCTGGGTTTGATTCTACCATGACCACTAGCACTGCTGGTTTTCTATCCCAGTGGTTCTTAACCTTTCCATATTTTAACTGGGAAGTGGGAACCCCCCACCCTGCACAAGCACTTGGAATTGTAGGAGTTGGCATTACATTTAGTTTGACTCAATCTATTCCATTGTGAAAATAGCCGATCTACATGCGCGTTTTGAGCATGTAGATCTGCTATTTTCATAATTTCTGCTTCTAATATTTGACAATTTGACCAATGTTTGACCAAAGGTACTAAAAAGGTCTTTAAAGTCCTTAAATTGTCACTTAAGAAATGTGCAGATACCCTGTATACGCTTACACTGTATGTTGGTCTGTTTACTGTTGAGTGAGAAAACAATGTTAACATTTAGCTAATCATCTGGGGACCCCCCCAAAATAATGGGACCCACAGGTTGAGAACCACTGTTCTATCCTACCAGTACCACTAGTACAGCTGGGTTTGAGCCTACCGGGGCCTCTAGCCCTACTGCTGGTTTTCCATCCTACAGTATAAAACCTTGCTGCTACTGGTTTTCTATCCTACCAGGACCTCTGGTACTGCTGGTTTTCTGTACATCCAGGACTCGTTCCTCTTAAGTTCATTATACTTACCTGGTGTCCTTGCCATTCAACAGTCTATTCAGGGACCTGGGACACCAGACGAATGCGGTTGACTTCCCTTTAGTACAGGGGTCTTCAGCAGGGGGACGGGACCCCTAGGGGGTCCTCAGTCACTACAGGGGGTCCTCCAAATCTTTGTGTGATAGAAACCTTTTTTCCTCCTTTTTTATATTCGGAGAACTATAGCCAAAAAATAGCAGATCTACAAGCTCACAACGCCTCGCGCTGCGAGGCGTTGTGAGCTTGTAGATCGGCTATTTTTGGCAAAGAGGTTGGTGTAGAGGGGGAAAAAGATCAGACTAAGTACAGAGTGAAAGGTCAAGTTTATTAAGTATTGATGGTTCAAGTGAAACTATAGGTATCTATGGGTTATGGGGGTCCCTGATTCATCTCTCTCAACTAAGGGGTCCTTGGCCTGAAAACGTTGAAGACCCCTGCTTTAGTATATGAAGCCAGTCGTTACGGGGGTTCTGCGGGGACCAGGTGAAATTAGGGCTTAATTCTTAACTCGCCGAGTGCAAGAAATTAACTTTTTTTTCCTGGTATTAAGAATGTCATTTAAGAATTGTTGCAAGAAGAAACCCACATCCCGAGCTAAAGACACATAATGTGGATTTTTGTGTTTTATTTTGGACCAGCATTGTGTTTAATACTCTGCCTTCAAAACAAGAGCCCCATTAGAAAAAAATAAGTCTTTACACAGATAATTCAAAACAAAATCCCTATTCAAACAAAGACCTAGGGTTCATTTCCTACAGTATCGTGTTTTATCACAGTATATATGGTTATACTGCATAGTGTTCTACTACATGTGATTATAGAATCTTTTTTTTTTTTACACACGGACAAGTGCACTTAACCAGAAGGGAAGACTTATTTCATAGTTTTCGTTATTTTCTAAAGTGCTGGTGAGGAGCTCGGACAAGGCTGGTCAGATGTTTTTTGTTTTGTGTTTTTTCAAGACGGTGCTGCGTTGAGACAAAAACTCAACTCTGCATCAGGATCACTAAACCAGAATCCCTTTCTGGAGCAATCTAAACGGCAGCATTAAGATGACAGAACACACCTGAGTGCCAAACAGTGTTGTGGGGTATGGAGGGTACCAGGTAAACAAAGCACTGTTGCATTTTATTGTCTAAATATATATATATATTTTCTGCCTCCCTCCTCAAAACACCCGTTTCCACTCAGACTGTAAAATTGTACAGCTCTTATGAATAATGTCATGGCATTCTATAGTATGATTTGTTATTTTGTTGTGTATATATTATATATAGTTCTATAAACACACACACACACGCAGGATTCTGTCCGCCCTGGTGTCTAACCTGTTTTTAAAAAGTTACTGGCAGATAATGCCTTGTGACTGCCAATACACCAGCTTGTACATACAAATCCCATTTGAGATGTACACACACACACACACACACACACAATCTGGATTGTCCTTCACACATGCACACACTCACTGTAAATGTGTACATAGGGTCAGACTTTTTATGACAGTTACGTGTTGTGATAGTTCAGACTTGTGGAACTTAAGTAATGGAACTAACTGAAGTTTAGGACGACGATGTATATGGAAAAAGACAAAAGACGACGCAGATTTACTACCGTTTTTACCAAAGGGAGTTGAATATAAAGGAATTTAAACAACACAACTGTTACCCCTACTCCCCCTGTGTGCGTGTTCCTTGGTTCCTTTTAAATTTCTGTACTAAAAGAGAAAAATGTAATGTTTTTTGAAATGTAGAAATGAATTCAGGTTCCGTTACATTTTTATATGAGAAGAAAACTGATGATTTGTTTTTTTTTATGTGACATGTGGCCGGTGTATTAATGGAATCACTGTCCCCTCAGCTCATTTCATCCTGTTTCATGGACACCAGTTGTCTGATGTAATGTAATGTTCACGTCTCCCTTTCGCTCTGTCTCTCTACCTCTGTCACTCCTTTTTGCCTTTCTCCACCACCACCACCACCACCTCTCTTCTTACCTGGATAGATTTCTGCTGGAAATTGGATCGCCATATTTTTGATAATGGACAACAGCCACATGAGCATGTGTTTAGCCCCTCCTTTTATTTAGACTTTATTTAAAGTAATAATAAAAAGACATTTGTAGCCTACTTGTTTTTTTTTGTTTTTTCTTTTCTCATCTTTTTGTATTTAGACTAAAACAGGTTCCTTAGTTAGCAACATTATACTGTATGTTGATTATTTGTGACACAAGTACACAGAAATTGTGTGTGTGTGTGTGTGTGTGTGTGTGTGTGTGTGTGTGTGTGTGTGTGTGTGTGTGTGTGTGTGTGTGTGTGTGTGTGTGTGTGTGTGTGTGTGTGTGTCTTGGGACCAAATATGCAAACATTTGATGAAAAATACTCAACACCACATTTCACCACTAGATGGAGTCCATGACCACAATTCTTCCTTCAATTGCAGTAAAAAAAATACAAAATCACTTTGACTTAGTGTTTCCATCAGCATTCAACAAGCTCCCTACAAATTAATGCAGAATTGTGTATAGAACCCACAGTGCAACAAAACACATCTCTGTGGTTGTATCGGACAATTGTCTGAACATTAGTGTTCAAAAGTAGAACCATAAATTGCATGCAATAAATCCAAAAGGCTATTGAGGGAAGCCACCGGCACCATCATCAATTACATTTTAAAATATAATCCTACAAAGAATGACATATTGGGCTGTACCTTAAAAACACTTTAGCCAATGGCCTACTCCCACAGCAATTATATGGTGTTCAAAACAAATAGCAGGGAACAAGTTGATGTGAACAGTTGCACTCATGAAACTTTAAGATATTAATCAAAGAGATTTAATACAGCCAGACCTAGACATGACCATTGAGCTAAGACTGAATGCACTGAATTCATTCCATAATTTGCAAGGTATAGTTAAAACTACACATCCAAGTGTGTGGGGTGGAATCACACGTTCTTGGAGGGGCGTGCTTCCTAACTCGTTTGAGGTCCCACTCTCCTAATAATGCCAACACTGAACACTCCCGCAGTTAGGCTTCTGACTCTGAAAGCATCTCTTATTGTCAACACAACAGAGCCACATTGTCCCAGAGATGTTAGGTCTTTTGGTTGGCACTGCCAATGAGCGAGCGGCAAATTAACTCACAGGGGGCGAACATGAATTCTGTACATTTTTGTTATAATATGATGTGACTGCATTGCTCTGAAGCACACAATGAGAAGGCCCTTTGAATCCCTGCAAATTGGTCGTACAAGCAGCGGAGTTATTCTGAGAGAGGTTTTAATGAGTTTGAATGTTTTTCCTACTGACAGTGTTTTTGTGTGTGTGTGTGTGTGATTATGTTGGACAAATTGCGTCCACGCAAAACACACATTGTGCTTTAACAATTTCACACTGCTCCTTTCCCTCCTGACTTGTTCTACTCTGTGGCTCTCTCTCCCTCTCTCTCATCAGATGGAGCTCAGCTGAGACTATACTGAGACTATATCTGTCTTCATGCTGAGGAAGAGGAAAATTAAGCTACCCACGGGCTGCTAATACTCCTCTCCTCTCATCTCCTCCATGAAGTCGTACTCTTACATAACCACTGCGGTCAGACAAAACAATGAGGTGGGTAATTACTATTAGCCGGTAAAGGAGGCATTGTTTGTCTATCTCCTAACCTTTTTTTATTAATGTTTTTATTTTATTTTTTGGGTGGAAGCAGCCAGGCAGGGCATAAAGAGCAGTGTTGTAGCATTTGCACCCCAAACTGTCACTGTCAGGTTTGTGGGGTCCCACTCTACCAGATCACAAATCCTGAGTGTGTTCATTTAATTTCACAAAAGTGAACCAAATGGACACATCTGTGCATTCTCTGAGTTATACATGTATCACTGAACACTGAGGACTTTACTGTGTGTGCATACATAAAAATGTGAGCAATGTTTCTGTACCATCAATGTGCCTGGAGGGAGGTGAAGACTGGATTGAGCCCTATTTGAAGGAAGTCTGTCTGATTATGCTCTCCTTCTCTTCTCCTCTGAGATTACAGTTTTATTTGGACATTTGTTACTAAATATATCACAGAGAGGAAGTCATCAGGGATGTCAGAGGCACCAAGCACTCTGGGTAATTTGGTGTGACAGCTCTTCCCACACTTGGCTGAACTTGACCCTTTGCCATACTGCTTCAGGCCTGTTTTTGAATTTAATCTGATATTTTACACTAGGATTAATCTATGTTGGAGCTGATTAGATGATGTTTTCTTTCATTCAGAGACGAATAACAACATTGTAATTGTAAACTACCGACTGTTAAGTGGAGGATTAAAGTAACACATCACCCAGAAAATAGTGTTTAACTTTAAATCCTGGAAGTGAGGGAACCCGTTCCTGAATTCCCAGTGTTTTCTTTACCATACACAGTTTATAAAATAAGGTCTGGTTAACAGCTTAATGCCTCATTCACACTACGAAAAGCCAAGCTAATGGTTTGCTTGGTAATTCAATGTATTCTCTATGCAAACCAGCTTTTAGAAATTCCAAGCTGGACAAAAAGTTTGGAAATGTTTAAAGCTGGTTTGCATAGATAGAGAATACATTGAATTACCAAGCAAACCATTAGCTTGGCTTTTCGTAGTGTGAATGAGGCATAAGAGAGTTTCATGTGTTGTTCTATGACATAAATTATGCCCACTGTGCCCACTGTTCTAGCCACACTCTTTATTACTGCCGTTTTCCTGTCTCTCATCACTGTATTATAGAAGAATTGACAGAAACAAATAAATAAATTCCACCCATATATTCATCTCAACCGTGAATTTTTAAATATAATAACTAGACTGCACTCTGTCGAGGTGCTAACTTGCGCCTTGTTCACTTGTGGCCATGTATGGCCGCAAGTACTGCGATTGGTGGGTATGTGGGTATGTGACGACACTTGTTGGTTGGTGGTGACTCAGTGACCTCACATCTAGAGTGAGGGTTATTTATATCACACACTTGTTGTTGGTGAAGTCACCAAGAATGCTGTTCCCTCTTTGGCTAAAGGCCCTGCCTTTGTACTTCACCCACCCCCACCCATCTCCATCCACTTTCCCTCACCTCCACCCACCTCCTTCTACTTTCACCACATCCACCCAGTTTCAACCACCTCCACCCACTTTCATCCACCTCCACCCACTTTCACCCACCTCCAGCCATTTATATCAGGTCGCACTTGTTGATGGTGACGTCACCAAGAATGCTGGTCCCTCATTGGCTGAAGGCGGCTGAAACAGAAGCAACGAACACAGTACTTGCGCACTCTGCTGGCGTAAGTAAGTGTACTGATTTGTGTACTTTATCTTGAACCAAATGTGTGAATAAAAGGTTAAACATGTCTTTGCTATACAGAGCTTAGGGTGACTGATATGCAGTAAGTACAGTATTTTCCAAATTCCATATTTCCAACGACGAAGGTAACTTCTAGCCTGACACTCAGCCTGAATTGACATTTCGTTTCACTCCATGCATATTCTTAAAGGGGACGGCCCCATAGGTCGAACTCCCGTTGGGTCGAACAGCGTCGGCAGGTTAGATAATCACCCGCGTCACGGTTACTGAGGTTAGGTTTAGGGTTAGGGTTAGGGTTAGAGTTAGGCATAGTTTTACCCAGGTTAGGATTAGGGTTTGGGTTAGAGTTTGGTGGTCGATCCAAAGGGTGTTCGACCTAATGACATGTTACCATTCTTAAAGGGGCGTAGCTATAGCGACTCAGGGTCTGGAACCAGGCTAGGTAACTTCCACGTTGGCCTACCAAAAGACAGAATGGTCATGTAAAATGGAGTTCAGCATAAAAAGATGAATCTCTAGAAAGTGTCCTATAATACTAATCTCCCTCTTTGTGTGTTTAAGTGATTTATATTGGTCTGTTCTGGCCCAGTCATATTGTACTTGTCAGTTGCACTGTGTGTTTCATGTCCTGTACACATGTGAAACCTAATAGTGTGAGAAGTGATGCATCTTTTGTCATAACCAATCAGCATGATGGAAACAAACTAGGAAAATAAGGCCCAGGTCAGAAAACAACCAGAATTCTCTTTCGAGGCAGAATTCCAAACACATCACTAAGGGTGTGTTTGGTTCCAGAGGCCAGTGTGTTCAGCGCTACATGAGAGATGGGTATTTCCCTACTTTCTGTTACTTATTATGCGCGTGTTTTCTTTGTTTTTTTTTATGCTTGAGGTTGACAGGAAAATGCTGTTTTAAAATCCTGTGGTTAATGTAACTGCATAAACCCTAGATAATATAATAATTAGAACTATTGCATCCCACAGGGAAAAATCTGTTTTCAGCTTCACCCAGCTGAGTGCTTCTCGAGTGAGCACGGGGGAAGCGGTTAAGTTCACAATATTACGATATTACAACATCCAAATTCTCAGAGGATCTCACAGGGTAAGTGTCTTGCTCAGGGACCTTCTGCTTCCCAGGCGGGCGCTCTACCCATTCAGCTATTTCTGCCCGTAATACCTAGTTGACAAGGCCGTTGCTCATGGCTCTATTCTCTATACTGTTCCTTTTTCCCTTTATTAACAAATCTCTTCGCCGAGTGGTTATCTCTGAAAGAGTTAATGACCCAACGGACCTCTAAGGGTTAATTTTCACTCCCTGAGTTGAATTAGGCTTTTACTATGTAGAGTAAGGGTCTTCAACAGGGGGTCCGGGAACCCTAGGGTCCTCAGAGTTACTACAGGGGGTCCTCCAAATCTTTGTGTGATTTGAGTGATAGAAACCTTTTTTTTCTCCTTTTTTATATTAACCACTTTTTTTTATAACCACTTGAACCCTAACCTCCATATTCTGAGCCAAAAATAGCAGATCTACAAGCTCACAACGCCTCGCACTGCGAGGCGTTGTGAGCTTATAGATTGGCTATTTTTGGCAAAGAGGTTTGGTGTAGAGGGGAAAACAGAGCAGACTAAGTACAGAGTGAAAGGTCAAGTTTATTAAGTATTGACGGGTCAAGTGGTTAAATATCTGAAAACACACATTGACATGAGTCCAAAATACACTGATGATTGTGCTGTCGAACAATGAAACTATATGGAATCTATGAACAGGTTGTGGGGGTCCCTGCTTCATCTCTCTCTCAACTAAGGGGTCCTTGGCCTGAAGAAGTTGAAGACACCTGATGTAGAGATATACACTCTCATAATGAGAACTCAAGAGTGTCAGTCTGGTAAACGTGCAGTTTGCAACCCAGCATTCACCAACCCAGTGGGCCCTTTGCAGCAGTGTAGGACACCAGGTACTTGAAAAGCCAGAGAGATGGAAAGGCCTCGTTTGGGACACTGGTCTCTCTGAGGGGACAGGAAACGTCAGGAAACTTTTAAGGAGCACCGTTGTACTCAACTGTATACTCACAGAGACTGCTCTGTTTTGGTGCCCAGCGCGCGCACACACACACACACACACACACACACACACACACACACACACCGCCACCCAACCTCACCTCCATCCTGTCCCCCTCTCAACCCCCCCACCCTCCTCCTCCTCTTCTCTCAACGGACTGAAAGTGAAAAACTGCAACAATACCTTCATTATTGAGCTGTTTGGCATCGCTTCTCTAAGTAGCACAAGCTACGTCATTAAATTAACATCACAGCATGGCTCCTCGCCAATCCCCGGGCCCCAGGACCCCCCCCCCCCCCCCCCACCACCACCACCCCCCAACACACACACACACACACACACACACACACGCACACACACACACACACACACACGCACACCCGGGCCAGAGCATTGAGGTGCACTCAGGAGGAAAGTCATTCATTCAGGCGGATACCAGGTCAAAAAGCAGAGAGTGGGGTGAGGGGTAGAGAGAGAGGTTTGGGTCGGGGGGGTACTTGTACCGGCAACCCTTGACGTTGAAGAATGGCGGCCCTCCACCGCCATGCCGTTGTGTTGGTTGTTTGTCGGGTTCTTTCATGAGGCCGGGCGCAGGAAAGACGAGGCCTTTCTATTCCCCTGGCAGCCGTGGAGGACAGAGACAGATTGGCTTTTTGTTTTGATGTGGTGCCATCCCTCTGCCCACAGCCACCGCTGAGGACGAGAGAGGACCGGTTCTGGTGCCAAGGCCCTCTGACCAGCGTTTAGGGTGTAACAGATCTCCCAACCCTGTCCCCTGTGAGAGAGAGAGAGAGAGAGAGAGAGAGAGAGAGAGAGAGAGAGTGTGTGTGTGTGTGTGTGTGTGTGTGTGTGTGTGTGTGTGCGTGCGTGCGTGCGTGCGTGCGTGTGTGTGCACCTGCTCAGGGCAGAGGGAAATGTCTTGAATAAGTCCACCAATGGCCCTCTATTAGGAAGATTTGTACAGTCGTATATCACGCTTGGCCTGGCTCAAAGACTCTGTGGTTTTCCAACACCGCTTGGAAAAGACCAAATTATTTGGTATAATGGCAGTTCAAAGACGACCCAAAAGACGTCCAGGTAACACAGGGCAGGGGTAAAGTTCCTGCCCACCACCACAGACTGGGGTAAGATTCCTCTGCGGCGCCTCGTGGCCCGGGTCCTGTCACAAACAGAACTGGGCATTTCTTCGGGTGGGAAGCAGGCAGGAGGGAGTGTTCTCTGTCATTTCCCTATAGCATGGGTCTTCAACAGGGGGTCCGGGACCCCTAGGGGGTCCTCAGACTCAGAGTTACTACAGGGGGTCCTCCAAATCTTTGAGTGATAGAAAGTCTTTTTTCCTTTTTTATATTAACCACTTGAACCCTAGTGTCCATATTCTGAGAACTGTAGCCAAAAATAGCAGATCTACAAGCTCACAACGCCTCACGCTTTTCGGCAAAGAGGTTTTGTAGAGAGGGAAAAAGAGCAGACCAAGTACAGAGTGAAAGGTCAACTTTATTAAGTATTGACGGTTCAAGTGGTTACATATCTGAAAACACAAATTGACATGAATGCAAAATACACTGATGATTGTGCTGTCAAACAATGAAACTGAATGGAATCTATGAAAAGGTTGTGGGGGTCCCTGGTGATCATCTCTCAATAAAGGGGTCCTTGGCCGGAAAACCTTGAAGACCACTGCTCTATAGCAACTTCTACAGGTTGGCGTGTTCAGCATGCTGCTGCTCCACATGCGTTGCGCCTTCCCAGTGACAGTGACTCCCACTGTCAGGTGAAAAGAAGTGTCTGACATCTTGTGTATCTGAAGAGACACATGGTTGTCTACACCAGGGGTTTTCAAAGTGGGTGACGGGGCACCCTGGGGTTCTGTGACGGCAGTCCAGGGGTGCCGCGAGATAATTTGATAATATTTGGAATTTATTTGGACACTTGAAAAAATATTTAGTATCATTTTAAACTTGAAGTACAAAGTTATTTTCAGTCAGTTCTAACCAAAATGGCTATTATCTCAATGTTTTCCTCACAACATAATCACTAAAATATCATCACTGTCGGGCAGAAACCTCATATCCAAGTTTCAAATGTGTACGTCAAAACCCTGCTTCATCATACAAGACTGTCACAAAAAACTAGTGAAAACAGCCGATCTACAAGCACACAGTGTGCTTGTAGATCAGCTGTTTTCACTAGTTTAGTACATTTTATAGATGATAAATACAAAACGAACGGTTTTGGACATACAAGGTTTCACTTGACAACGACTTAAAGAAATATTTATGGGGAGCCCTGAGACAAAAAAGTTTGGGAACCCCTGGTCTACACACCCTCCATGGACCAACAGTAGCCTAAGGGTTGGCAGTGACAGGGACAGTACACATGACAGGGTTGTGTGGGGTGCGGAAGATTGGCATAATGAAAACGATCAAAACATTTGATTAACCAAGTTTTTATTACCAACCAGTGAGCGTTTATTTTATTGACACTCTAAATCCCTGGGATTATGAGTACTGAATGGCAAGAGAATTCTTTTTCTGGCTTCTTTAAAATATTCTCCTCCCAGTTTTCCATCGGGAGTAATAATTTTGATCTTTAGGCCTATCTTTAATCAAATCTGGGGGAATCAACAAGTCACCAGGCAGTCTGATTGTTTTTTGAGAGCTCAGCCAAACAAACTGGGATGAAAAACATATGGTTTCGGGTTAGTGCGCTCCCTTGCCAGATATGGATTGAAAACAGGACTCCATAGATCTCTTATTTATATGTGTTTTCATAACTGATATCAGCATTATCACTAAGCTTTATCTTGTACATACATGTGTGAATACAGAGGTGGTGTATAAACATTGGGATGGATTCACAGCTTACTACCTTTGCATTTGATTTAGGGACACTAATTGTTTCAGTCAAATCACGGTAATTGTTTCAATCAAGAAAGTGTGGTGAGCTCTATAGTCTGCGCGTGGCATAGGAATATAGGTATGGCTGGTTTTGAATGTAGGACAGTGAGTTGTACCACTGTACTATGTGGACAAACACAAACAGCCTAGGGTGGAGCAGGTTAGAGCTGTATTGATATTGTGATATATATCATGATAGAAGACTAGAGATCCTCTGCGATTTTGGATATTGTAATATCGCAATATTGTGAAATTATTTAAAAAAGACTTCTAAAATGCTTTTATCCAGAATTACATCGGAATAACAGATATTTAGTCGATTCAGTTCGCGCTCTGACTTTTTGATGCCCTAGCCAGCATAACGACAAATCTGGTCCTGATTTGCATGGTTTTGCATGACCAACTTTGAGACAATAAAGATAACAAGTAGGCCTACAGTACTGTAGGCATCACCTTTCCATGGAACCTTTTTAGTGGCATCTGATTGCATTAAATGATGTTAAACTCACGTTGCCATTCGATTTGCCATTCACTTTATGCACGTGCATGCCGCATAGGCTACTATAGAACACTTTGCAGTTTCACAAAACGATTGGTGATATGATAATGCTACAGTATACTGTTTTCTCTGTCTTTGTGTGTCTCTGACACACAGCCTTCCCACAAGATATGCTTCTGTCATGCAACACAGTCGCTCACTGAAAATGTCAGTTTAATTCTGTTTATAATCAAAAGAAATGTGTATCATCACAATCCACGTTCATACATTCTATTATGTTATTCTGGATTCACGTAAACTGAAATGATGATTGATGATCCTTCTGTCTCTGGTTCTGTTGGTCTCTCTGTCTTCTTTTTTTGTGGTTGTCTCTTCCCTTCTTTCTGTCTTTCCATCCATCTATTTCTCTTCCTTTCGCCTGTAGTCCTTTTTCCTGTCTGTCTTTTTCTTCTCCTCTTCCTATGCCTCCTCTCTCTCCCATGCACGTGCACACATAGACATCAAAGGGGGCTTGAGCCCCTGCCCTTTTACCCATCCGTAAAAGGTGCCCTCTCCAGACCATGAATGCAGTTTTCACTATGGTGAAAGAAATGCAAATGCCCTCTTTGCATGCCATAGCTGAAGGCAGCATTCAAGACAATTGCCTTGTCCAAACTCTCCTGGACTTGTAAAGAATTGAAAGAATTGCCCTCTCTGTGTAGAAATCCATGTCGTACATCGCATCTCCAGTATGCACTTGACTATGCTTAGTTTAGTGTGGTCTAAAGCGCCGAAAATAGCCGACCTCACTGAAAATAGCCGTGTGACGTGTTGTGAGCTTGGAGGTCTGCTATTTTCAATACTTTCACCAAAAGGCTCTTTTAGAAATGTCAGCCCCCTGCCTCTATAACATTCTCTGCACGTCCCTGCTCTCTCCCTCTCTCTCTCTCTCTCTCTCTCTCTCTCTCTCTCTCTCTCTCTCTCTCTCTCTCTCTCTCTCTCTCTCTCTCTCTCTCTCTCAGTGAATGGGGAGCTCATAAATGTGAATCTGTGGTATTAGTCACACAGAACGCTGCTGGGCCTGACTGGTGTTTGTGCCATAGTATTGTTTTAGTGTTTCCTCTTATCTCTCTGCACCATTCAGTGTTTAATCTCATTTGCCTTCAGGAACTGTATCGCACACAGACGAGTCTCCCTCGGGTGTCTGGAGTGAAACGACACGCGTCTGGAAGGAGATAGATGGAAGGGTTTTCAACTTTCAGCACTCAAAGGCATGTTTTAAGATGTCTGATGTACTGTAGCTACAGTCAGTAGCTGTGAGTCATTAAAGGAGAATAACACTCAGTTTACAAAATAAATACAGTTTTAGGTATATTAAGAATGCATATAAGGAAGAGTTTTTCTTGTTGTCTTGGGAAAGTCAAAAACATATTTGTGAACATAAAAAACCCTACCAGCACCACAGTGTAGGAATGAACACACCCAGGTCATAATTTTTTGTGCTAGGGTGGAGTTTAGAATTTCTAAGGGCACTATAACGGCAGTGGCTCAGGGGTAGAGTGGCTGCCTTAGAACCGGAGGGTGTCCATGTTCGATCCCAGGCTCCCCCAGAGTTGGTGTCGAAAGTGTTCTTGAGCAAGACTCTGAACCTCTAATTGCTCCCGATGAGTAGGCTGCATGGTGCCTTGCATGGTTTCCTCTGCCATTGTATGAAGTGTATGAATGTGTGTGTGAATGGGTGAATGTAATGCACTCTGTAAAGCACCTTGGATAAAGGGTTAGCGTTAAACACAATCGAGGAGTGTGTCTAAAATCACTTTTAACCCTAATGTCCCTGTTTTGGGCATGACAGAATATGTCTAAATTGTTAAAAATGTCTGTCTGGCTTAAATGATCAATTAACAAAGACAAAGAAGAGTCAAAAGAAATTCCAACACAAACAGTTCCCATTTCTTTTTCTTTTTTCTTTATTGTTGTCTGTATTTGAACATGGTTGCCTAATCTATACCTTCTCACTTCTAACTAGCTATAGAACACAAAGCAACACCAGGGTTTGCAGATATGAACACTGAGCATCCAGAAAGAAGATAGAGGCTACTGCACTCTAGAATTCAACAGAATATACAGTAGAACAGTACGGTATGCTGCTGGATGAGCAGAATAGGCAGGGCTTTGCTGGAAGGTTACACAGAATTATGATAGTGTATTTGTTGGCTTGACGGGGGGTCGTTGGGTCAGAAAAGTAGTTGCGTATGCCGCAACCATCTGGAGTTTTATTTTGGTCCTGTGTGTGAGTGTCTTGACCTGATGAGGATGATGATGACGGTATGGAGAAGGTTCATTCCCGGATGTAGATCCGTGTACACACAACATCATCTGCACCAAAAGTCTAGAGGAGACAAAGAAACATTTCAATATACTGTATATATTATTGTTGCACAATTGTGTGTTCATTCATTCAAATGCATTCACACTCATATTCATTTAAAAAGTTACATAGTGAGGCTCATTATGAAACTTTTTTATGAATAAAATATATTTTGTGACACTGAGTTTCACATGATGGTCAAAATTCAACTCATCCTCTGAGCAAGCAGGCAGGCTCAATTAGCTCAATGTTAAACATCTCGGGCACTTGTGCAGGAAACCGGTTTCAAATCCGGGGTAGAAGAGGAAAGTTACATAGTACTGTTTTAAAGAAATATATTGTGTACACCAAACATCCAGTTTGGTGGATGAATTCACCATAGTCTTTTTGTCCTTGGCAATTGATAAACCCAGCCCAAGAAACACAATTGGACACCAAACATCTTAGAGAAAAAACATTCCTCTGATGTCTGTCTGACTTAGGACAGGTAAACAGTTAAAGGTGCTGTAAGTAATATATTGCTATAGAGTTTGTTCCGCTTTAGTAAAAGAAAATAAATGTTCAGATGGGTTTTGTCATCCTGACAGGAGACCCCTCAAAGATTATCAGCTTGTATTACAGTCCCAGGTGTGTCTGATCATTCATTTGTTTCATCACCAGATTCTTCAATTTCTACATTCCTTCACTATTCTGTTATTTTCTGTGAAGCACAATTAGTTTTCCAGTGTGTGTTAAGTGCTATATGGCAGTGGTTCTCAACCTTTTCAGGCTGTGACCCCCAAAATGGTCATATTCTAACACACACAAACACACCCTGACGAGCACTGAGGGTTGAGGAATTACATTTTGTCTATTTACATTACATTTTGTATAACACAGTTCTATTGTGAAAATAGCAGATCTAATGCTACAAGAGGCGTTGTGAGCATGTAGTTCGGCTATTTTCACAATTTCTGCCTCTAATATTTGACAATTTGGCCAATGTGTATTTTGTAATTTTAGAATTATTAAAAAGTCCTTAAATTGTCACTTTAGAAATGTGCAGATACCCTCTATAGTATACACTTAAACTTTATGTTGGTCTGTTTACTGTTGAGTGAGAAAACAATGTTACGTTTAGCTAATAATCTGGGGACGCCCAAAAATAATTTGGGGACCCCTCTGGGGGTCCCAACCCACAGGTTGAGAACCACTGCTATATGGCTTGTTACCAGTACTAGAATCATTGAAATGAATGAAGAGAGGGTTTGTTTCTGGACAGCTGTTTTCCTTGCTAGCAACTCTGTGTAATTATTATTATTATTACCCTTATTATTATTATTAGCCTATTATTTAAAATAGAGTGGTTGGGTGAGGCCCAAGTCCCATACCAGAAACTTGACCTCACAGAAAGAAAAGTAACTAACTAGGCTATAAATAACAAATATGGACTAAGTTTTTCCGCCACATTACACTCTTCATTATGCTAATCACTCTGGGTCACATTCAAAATGTTATGATGAAACCCCAAGCAAGCTGCCTATATAAATGGTTTGTTCATCCAATCCAAATGTGAATGTGCAAGAGATGAGTTGCCGGAATCCATTTCTCTGATGTGCCATAATTTTTTCTTTCTTCTAAAATTGTGTCTGACGTGGCCATGGAAAATCGCTAGACTTTGCCTCAAAGTGTTTTTGATATAAACCAATTAAATGGAGCGTGCTAATCCTTATGGAAATGTGCCCCACTTACAGTGTGAACTGCCAAAAACAATCAAAGCATTGCGTTTATGATTGTATGTCCGTCTCTCTGACGCTGAGCTAAATCTCTGTGTATTGTTCTGTGGGATGCTTTCCTCATATAAATGGATAGATGCTTCTGAATCAAGCATGTCATTCTTCTGCTTTTGTCCTGTTAGAATGAGGCTGTCTGGGCGCAGCGATGACTCACGTCTGTTTTTCCGTTGAGAAACTTTGTCTCCTCCGGGACAGAAAACAACCTTATGAGTGTTGAATCCTAAACTGCATTAACTTGATTCTGCCCTACTTTAGTCAAACTGAAGTGTATAGACTAGACTGCCTATTATTGCTGGCATGTGGGTCTATTACAACTAATTTGTATTGGTGCTCTGATCAGGATTCTTGAGGCTATTCTTGAGGCTGATACCGGATCACTTATTATTTTCCTCAGGATCTGCCAATGTCGATAGCAATTATATAAAAAAGAAAATGTTTACTATTTGCTACTATAGTCTCTGTACCAGCTGTACTTTCCTAGAATGGTATTACCCTGTAGCCTACCTACGGTATATTGATAATACTGTCTTTGCATATAGACTCATGGTTTTATTAAGGTTGACCATCATCTCTTTATATTACATTATATTATATTATATTATATTATATTATATTATATTATATTATATTATATTATATTATATTATATTATATATACATTTCAGAAATCATGAAAGATCAGATTTTGCAATCGAGTAATTTTGCCGATCCAGATTGGGTCATTTGGAGTGAAAATCGTCTGTTTTAGACTATATTGTGGTAGCCTATTACCTGTATTGGGTATACATTGCTACTTATTTTCTATTTGTATTTATGGACTGATATCAAGTCTTGGGCTTTTAGAAGGGAAGCTAAAATATATATGTTTTGCAACATATAAAATAATTGACTGTTAAGTGGGAGTCACATGAGGAGAAAGGAGAGAAGAGGAAAGTAAAACAGGAAGAACAGGAGAACAATAATGTCACCCTTTTAATTGACATACAGTGAAACAGGAATAGCTTCTGTTCTGTACCAGTGAAGAAGTCATCATGGTTATAAACATGACTGTCTCAACACGCTCTGTTCTCCACAACTCATCCGGCAAGCAGACATATGCGTGCATGTGCAGAGTGCAGACTGTGCACGTGTGTGTGTGTGTGTGTGTGTGTGTGTGTGTGTGTGTGTGTGTGTGTGTGTGTGTGTGTGTGTAAACTCATCCGGCAAGCAGACATATGCGTGCATGTGCAGAGTGCAGACTGTGCACGTGTGTGTGTGTGTGTGTGTGTGTGTGTGTGTGTGTGTGTGTGTGTGTGTGTGTGTGTGTGTGTGTGTGTGTGTGTGTGTGTGTGTGTGTGTTTGGCGTACATTGAGCTGACTTAAACACATACGCACACTGCTAGTGTGTGTGCTCTGTATGTGCCTGCATGTGTGTGTTTGAGGTCAGCAGAGTTTGTGTCGCTTCTACTCTCTCTCTCTCCTCTCTCTCTCTCTCTCTCTCTCTCCTCTCTCTCTCTCTCTCTCTCTCTCTCTCTCCATCTCTCTCTCTCCTCTCTCTCTCTCTCTCTCTCTCTTCTCTCTCTCTCTCTCTCTCTCTCTCTCTGCTGTCATGGACCAGTCAGATCAATGTAGTCCATTAGATGTTCTCCTCCCCTGCAGACCACATCACACCCAAACTGCTTTTATCACCCTCTGACTGTCAGTATAGGTCAGCTCAGATAGAAACAGCCTCTCCAGTCTCAGGAAGCGGGTTGTCTTAATCTTTGTATTCTGGGTTTACTTAAATGTTGATATGTTTATTTGGATGCAAGACTAAATAAGGCTGGCAGGATTTGATCCTATGACAGCTAAAGTTAATGGGTCACTGTCTGTTGCACTGGATGCACAGAGCAACATTTACAGCAGTTTTATCATTTCAGTTTGCAAGCTACTCAAATCACATACTATAAGCCTGGCTACGCGAGGCTACTGAAATCATATACCCAACCTAGTATAGATAAAAAAATTGTAAATGGTTTGGTTGCTATGACAAATGGTGTGCTAGGAGTTACAATAAGCAATCCAAACTTTGAAGAAAGGTCATAATATCCTCGGGGATGTTCCTTGCTGTGATTACATGTGCTTTTGGTTTAAAGAACATCCTTTCTGCGTTCTATTTCTTTAATAAATGCTGTGCGTATACTGTATATGTTGCTCATCTGATGACTCGCCTTGTCGATTCCTGCCTGAAACTCGGGTGTTACACAAACATCCTGCGACTATCACACAATCCATCCTCCCAGGACCTGTATTTATTCTCTAAATCCACAGACGAAGGGTTTTCTTTGTCTTTCTGTTGGTTTTGTTGGACATTAGCTCTTTGATAAGCACCGCAGAGCGTGGGAGAGAAGAGGACGAGTTCAGAAAGGAGGATTGAGGTCAAGGAGTTTCTAAGAAGGCATTCTACTCTGTGTGTACAGCAGTGGTTCTCAAAGTGGGGTCCGGGGACCCCACAGGTCCTTGAAGGGGTTCTAGGGGGTCACCAGCTAAATGAGTTCATAATCGCATCAAAATCAGTGTGACCACTTTAACCCGGCCTACATACATCGGCTATTTGAAAATAGCATCATGCAGAATGTCCCATTTCACAAGTTTTCAAATGGTATAAGCATCTTGTGAAAATAGCAGATCTTCAAGCTCACTGTTGTGAGCTCTTAGTATAACATAGGGCTTAATTGGTTAATGTATGTTTTGTAATAATATTCAAAATCTCCAAAGTAACGTGTACATAAAGCTTTCAAATAATTGTACTGGAGTCAAAAATGCATTTGCTGCTGAGATGTAGAGGAGTAGAGGTATAGCCCAAACTTTAAGTTTCTCAGAATTGTACTTACGTACAGTACTTGAGTGTACTTAGTTTACTTTCCACCACTGATAAAGCAACATCATTCTGACATAACACATAATGCAACTTTATTTGTACGGAAATATACACCATTTGTGTATTTTCTCATTATGTTCCATACATAGATAGCAGCTTGCTGTGAAACATGCCCCGCGTATGAAAGCTGCTGGGCAAATAAAGTTGAACTTGGCTTGATCAAACAGAGCTCTGTGCGCTGCATGGTGGCTAATCCGTCTCATGGATGTTTATAAGGCTTTACAAGATGGAGGAGATGATTGAAAAGGACATTAGGAGCATTAAGGACAGGAGGTAGCAGCTCCCGCTGCTCCCCTTTCTCTCCTCTCTGTGGGGAGCGATGAAAGCCAGCTCTCCCTGGGAGAAGGGCCTTCTCATTTCCTTTATGGATGAACTTCTCCTGTGTGGCTCTGTCCTCCTCTCCCTGTCTCAGTCTATTAACCATGTCCCTGCTCTGACAACACTGGCTCCCTGTTCAAGTCCAGTGTTTGCACAGAGGCATTTTGAAGAGTTTGGCCACAGCCTGCGGCGTGACAGTAAAGAAACAAATGGAGCTAAATGGATGGGTCCATTTGGTTCCCATTGTGCACTCGCAGAGTAACAAATGGATAAATGGACACTAGGAAGATTTTACGGTGAGGCTTCACATCTCTAACGGTATAGTTTTATAGAAGTGTAGCCTCATTTGGAATTTGAAATCCATATTTACCAGGCAGTGGCCTGATATTTCTTAATAACAAACCACTGTTAATGTTGCCATGGAAGCTTGTTGTTACAGACTGTATTGAGGAGTATTTATTTATATCGTTGTTGTCGGGTGGAAACCTTGTAAGTCCAAAACCGTTTGTTTTGTATTTATCATTTTAAAAATGATTTTTAAACAAGTGAAAACAGTCGATCTACAAGCACACAACGCCTCGCCTGTGCGAGGCGTTGTGTGCTTGTAGATCAGCTATTTTCACGATGATGAAGCATGGTTTTACTTTGTGAAAAAAAAAACGTACACATTTGAAACTTGGAGATTTCTGCCCGACAGTGACGATATGTGGATATGTGTGTGATGTATGTCCTGTTGGCAATGATGATGATAAGATAACGGTGATGAGGGAGATGAGAGTGGTGACAAGGAAGGTAATCATGACAATGATGAACTGTAACATAAACCATTGTTTCTCAAATGGGGGTATGTGTACCCCTAGGGGTACGTGGGGGTACTGCAGGGGTTAAGTGAGAAAAACTAGAAAATGGGAATATGTATTTTACTGTTATGTCAGTGGGAATATGTATTTTACTGTTATGGTTAATGATGAAGGTTTGTGTGAACCTGCTCATCTGTACATTTTTAAACCAAATTAACATCAATTACTTGACTAGTAGTAACTGTTATTGAATAGAAAGCAATGTTTATTTGACATTATGCTATTTTATTTTGAATGTATTGGTATTGGAACTGGACTTTTGTTGTAAATTTTGCTGTAGTCAGGGGCAGGGGGTACTTGGCTTTCAGAAATCAGTGTAAGTGTACTGCAGCCAAAAAAGATTGAGAACCACTGACATAAACTACAATGATGATGATGATGATAATGATGATGATGATGATGATGATGGTCATCTCACCAGTATGAGCTCATCTCCGTTCAGCTCTCTGGTCCAGAATGTTTTGGGTCCGTCTCCCTCCAGCAGCGTCTGCTGACAGCGCATCTTGTTCTCTGTCTCCCAGGTGGCCAGGCTCTGCAGGAGCACAATTAGACAGATCACTGCTGCTGGTCCGGATCTGCTTTGGTCAAATGTAGTAAGGTAAGGGTTACATTACCATTTGGTTACATTAATTCACATCATTTACATCAATTCAGAGCAGTGGTGGCTGAGTGGTTAGTGTCCACACCTAGGACTCCGGAGGCCCCAGAGGTCGCAGGTATGATTCCCCACTCCAGCTACCACTGCTCCCCTTCCTCCTTGTGGGCATCACTGGGTTGAGTTCAGCTGGGTCAAAGCTGATAATAAAAAGCAGCTGGGTTGGGCTGCGATATCTGAATTTCCCCCCGCGGGAGGAGTAGGTATTTATTATCATTCATTACATTTGTACACTGAGTTTGAAATGGATAAACGCTTGAGTATTTTACTGTCTGTGTGTAGCCTACATAAAAGCATGGCACTTAGCTCCCAGGGGTATGGGTTCAAATCCCTGCATTGCTACGTAAATGGCTGGATCTAAAGAATGAAGAATATGGCGTCTCTCCTTTTGAGCCCCACAAGCGGTAGGGCTCTATCTCTGTCTGTCTACCACTTTGTTCCCAAACTCGATAACCACTGGCTGGATTTTTCATGGAATTTCCTTTGCATTTTCATTTTCATGCTCCTAGGAGGACAAACCTTACTGATTTTTGTGACCTCATCCTTTCCCCATTGGCCAAAATCCAGTTTCCAGTTTTTGTCGTACTTCTAACACTGAATGTATGGTGGATAGGGCTTCTTATCCTACCTAGAGTCAAGGCAGCCCCTCAACCCTTTAGTGGTGTGAGAAAAAAAAACACACAAGATCCTCTTAACATTCAGGTCAAAGTCTAATCACTTCAATAACAGTTCAAATGAATCCAACAGGATTAGTCCCGATTCAACCTCAGGATTAGTTTTCCCCGAGTGAAAAAAGGTCAGAGACATATACAGTACTGTTCTGGACTCGTGGAACCTTTGGTGATGATTAGAGATTAGAGAGGCTTTGACTTCCTGAATGTATTATTAAAGCTGAATTTAAACTTGAGTGACTTTTACATATTAGGTGTTTGGGAACGCATGCCCCTCTGGTTATGCATGTCATGCTGGTGATGTAATCCCTGTTATACCCATTGTACCTGTTTACAGAGTACCTGTTGTACCCATTAATTGTCAGAGTAATTTGTGCAGTATCCATTACTACTTGTCAGTCTATGACGTCAATACTTTGTTGTCTTGTTAATGACATCAGGGATCTTCATACAGTATATGGGCATGAAATGTACACAGACAGACAGACGGACAGACAGATAGACAGACAGACAGATAGATGTAGATAACTCCCTCTGGACCTCTGCGATACCTACGTCAACTAATAGTTTTACATACAAATGAAGGATTCTGATGATGAAGGCCGTTTTTAAACATAAATAGTTCAATGAACATACTATGTTCATTGAACTATTTATGTTTAAAAACTCAAAGCAAAATTTCTGAGAGAAAGATGATAAAACACAAAAGATCATTCTGGAAGAGAAAGCTGTTAGATTAGCCTACTGTTCAAAACAAGAATGACTGATGTGAAAAACATCTGACCACTGTGTTACCTATTAAAGTTCTCCTGTCACTGGTTCTTATGCATGGCATAGTTATAGTTAATGAGGCCTGCAGTATTTTCATTTTCCATGCAGCGTGGTGGAAAACTCTCAACCACTTAAACCCTCTATTCCTAGAGAAACAGACCTGAGTTGCAACTATACTTGGTTCGCTTTTTTCCCGTCTACACCAAACTCTTCACCATAGCCGATATATTATATATACTAGCCCTTACCCGTTCAAAGATATGAGCTCCGAAATTATGTGCAGTGTGTGGGTTATGGGATGTGCACTGTGCACACAGTATATGAGGGATGGAAAGTAACTTTAACTGGTGCTTGCATGATAATATGTAGGAGCATCAATGTAAGAAATACCCGTTTCGTTTAATGGCTACAAAGATACTGTGTACAAAATCTGTAACAGGGCCAGACAACCGACCGGGGGGGGGGGGGGGGGGGGGGGGTGTTTATAAGGATTTTACAATAATCATTACTTTCATTCAATTATGTTTCATTCGGGTTTACTGAAGTAACATTGCAGTTTTATCTCAGAGACCAATATTGTTTTAAATGGATAAGAAATAATCTTGAATTAATTTATTTCCCAGAAAATGACAAATTATTTCTCAAAATTGTGATATAAAATAAAGACATAGAAGCGGCCTGGGGTGTCTTGCAACCACAGAAACGTCAGATCAGAGGAAGAGACTGCTGCCAGCAGGCAAACTATACATGAGTACATTAAACCACTATGGACAATCTGTGTTCTGAAAAGACATACCGGTAATCCTGTACGTTATTGTGACTCTGTGAAATGTATGTCAGATATCTAATGTAATGTCTCTTCCCCTGAAAAGCTTTAAAAAAAAAGGTTGGTCATAAAAAAACAATATAGAAGATATATGACTTTTTGAGAATGTGGTATGTTGCCCATTGGCCATAAAAGTGAAGCCTGGAGGCTCAGATGCGTCAAACAACAACATGAGAGCTAGGTTCACATCCCTCGCCCTCATCTCTCTTGTGTTTTACACTCTCATCTCTCTTTCCTGTCCTGTCTCGGTCGTCTCTTCTTTGTCTCACCCTCGTCTCACCCTGTGTCCTGTCTCACTCTCACTCATGTCTCTTTCCTGTCCTGTCTCGGTCGTCTCTTCTCTGTCTCACCCTCGTCTCACCCTGTGTCCTGTCTCACTCTCACTCATGTCTCTTCCCCAGGGGCGTCACAAGGGGTAGGAAAGTTGGACTGAGTTACCAGGGCCCAAGGTGGGGGGGCCCTAGTAACTTTAGCTATTGAAAAATAGCAGATATACAAGCTCACAGCGCGGCGAGTGCCGCGCTGCGAGCTTGTAGATCTGCTATTTTTGAAAAGTCGTGAAAATGTGCGCAAATCTTTGAAAATATGTATTTTTTTAGTGAACATTTGTAACAAAAATGTTGCTTCTGGGGGGTCCCTGGAACTAAATATTTTGAGATGGGGGGGGGGGGGGTCCTTCACATGAAAAAGTTTGAGCATCACTGACATGGAAACATAGGTTTCTTGGCACACATTTTCACTATTTTTCAAAAATAGCAGATCTACAAGCTCGCAGCGCGGCACTCGGTGCCGCGCTGTGAGCTTGTATATCTGCTGTTTTTCAATAGTTAACATTCATGGGGGGGCCCGCAGTGAATCCTTGTACCAAGGGCCCAGAATTTGGTGTGACGCCCCTGCTCTTCCCTGTCCTGTCTCACTTATGACTTTTCTCTCTTCTCTATACTGTCTCACTTCCATCTATATTCCATGTCCCGTCTCAATCATCTCTTTTGGTTTTGGATATTGTAAGTGTCTTTTTGAGCGGTGGTAAACCTGCTCCATAAAGTGGCTGTGCCTGTGTCTGTAGCCTTTTTCCTCAGCGTTTTGCCATAGCAAAATGTGTGTACGTAGCATCATGTTTGTCTAGTGATGTCATATGTCGTATGTCTGTAGCCTTTTTCCCCAGCGTTTTGCCATAGCAAAACGTGTGTGTGTAGCATAGCCTGTACATCCTAGACTCAAATCCTAGTCTGAAGACGTTATGCAAGCACGACCACCGCTCACTTCACATTGGGTGTGATTCTTAAACATATAATGTTCTTTTTCAGTTTTCAAGGAGACGGTCAATCAATGGATTCATAACTCAACCCCCCCCCCCCATACACACACACACACACACACACACACACACACACACACACACACACACACACACACATAATTGACGAGTCATGTTTTGATTTGAAATAATAGATTCAGGACCCTAATTAGATTTATTACATCCTCCCCACCCACCTTCCCTACAGACCTATCCTAAATCACCCATCATGCTCTCCACCCTGTTTGACAAGTTATTTTAAATGATATAAATAATATAAATTAGAATGACCACAGTGACATTTGACATTAGGCCCACAAGACATCAAAACATTTTACTGTAAACAGCTGCTGCAAGAGCTCACTAAATAAATAGCATGTTGATGTCATGGTAGAGTGAGAAATGTCTGAGAAAAATTACAGTTTTCTCACTTATGGAGCAATCCATTTAAGATTTTACAGACATCTACAAGCACAGCTTGTAGATCAGCTATTTTTGGCTGAAGATCTCCTCAGAATAGGGACGTTAAGGTTCAAGTGCTAATCTAAAAAAATATATCTTATCACACAAAGTTTTGGCGGCCCCCTGTAGTAACTCTGAGGACCACCTAGGGGTCCCGGACCCCCTGCTGAAGACCCTTGGACTTAGAATGTTCTCCATTCACAATTTCTTTGAGTGGTACTAGCCGCTCCAATACGTGGCTGTGTGTCGTATGTCCATGTGTTTTTCCATTGTATCAAATATTGATGTCGTATGTCCCTATCCTGTGACGTCATGTAGGTCTATCATCAGCAGCAGCAGCACTGCTCACTTCACACGGGTGAGATTTTTCTTTGGTACGATCAAAATGTACTCTGTTTGGAAACAGCTGTTTGGAAACTTGAGGGAGTGTTTGTTTCACACTGACGTGGCTTTGGCTTGGAATTGTATTCCTCTGCAAACAAAATAAAAAATAAGCACAAAGTGCCAAAACTTTTAACCCAAAAATCATAAACACATTTTTAGTATGTTCATAAACCAATAAGCTTCTGATTATAAACAGCACCAGATGGCTCCATCATTGAATGCACAGTGTGCACCACAGTGCTTGGACGCTGCAATCAGAAATCAGAAATGTAACTAGAAAGATGCAATTGGAAATTGCAAGTGTGGTTGCCGTGACTATATTCTGCAGCAAGTTAACTATTAGTGGGAGAAATATGTAACAAAAAAAGGCAAATGTGTTCACTTCCGGCAGAAAGCGTGAAAATTTGCACCTAGGGGTATTTTTGTGCGCTGAATTCAAAAATTGACGGTCCCAAGCACTTTTCCCATGGGATCTGGTGGCTCTCATTCACTTACCATACTAGGGAAAAAAGACCCCCCAAAAAATCTTCTTCAAGTAGCATGTGAGGGGTCAAACTAGGTGTTTTTCGGGATTCTGAATCCATTGCAAGCATTTGTTTTGCACGAAAAATATTCCTTTCCGAGAAATGGACACAACAAAACTTTGAAAAGTGATGACTCATCACTAAACCATAGTTTGTGGGGTCCATTTCTTGCCCAAGGAATGTTTTTTGTGCAAAACAAATGCTTGGAATGGATTCAGAATCATGAAAACCCCCTAGATAGACCCCTCACATGCTACTTAAAGAAGATTTTTGGGGGGTCTTTTTTTCCTAACCCTAATCCTATGGTAAGTGAATGAGAGAAAAGTGAATTTGAGAAAAGTGCTTGGGACCGTCAATTTTTGAATTCAGCGCACAAAAATACCCCTAGGTGCAAATTTTCACGCTTTCTGCCGGTAGTGAACACCTTTTTCACATATTTCTCCCACTATATCATGTGAAGCTCAACCAATACTCAAGCTAGCACCACTCCTCAAATATTTCCAATTGCATCTGATTTCCATCAATTTCCAATGGCAACTGATTCACAAAAAAGTTTATCTAGTGGTGAAAATAAAGATCTATGTAAAGAAAGACCCCAAATGTCTCTCCCCTTTACGGTGACTAGCGGAGGACAAAACAGCCAACAACTAAGATAGTGTGTCTAGCCAAGGATGTCTAAAGATAGTGAATGCACTTGTGGTAGGATCTCCTTTTACAATATCGAGCCGAGAATATGTTTGGCAATCTGTAATGTTACAGACTTTCAACAACATGCAGACCTAACAGGAAGACTTGGTTGAATAAAATCCTTTTCAGAACACTTGATACACTGGATACTGACTTGAGGACTGATATAATATTTCAGCCAGACCCGGATTTAGAGACGAGGCGATGTGGGTCGGCTGGAGCTGGGTGAGGGGGTGTAAGGGATGGGGCTCGGCATTGGGGAGAGGGAATCCACACTGGATTCGCTCTCTGACAGCTGTCTGCACAGCGCCTCTGTGCGTTCCATCTCTTGCTGGAGTTTCCCCTGCAGACGAACGTTCTCTTCCCTCATATTCCGCTCCTCCTCTACATATTGGGCGCGCTTCTCTGTGTGCTGCAGCTCGGTGGTGTGAAGGCTCCTCTTCAGCCTCTCCACCTCGTTCTTCAGGAAGCGGATGTGCCGCATCATGTTCTCTGGCGAGTCGATATCCATGGATACGTCCCTGGGGGAGGGAGGAGCCGACACGGGCTGGTCCAACCTCCCCTGGAGCATTCTCTTCTCAGCCTCCAGTTTGTCCATGCGTTTCCACAGCCTGTTGACCAGAGCTTCCTGCTCCTGCTCTAATGTGTTCTCAAGGTCGATCTTTTCACGCCTCAGCTGCTCCAGGGTGAGCTGCTTGGAGATGGTGTCGTTCTCCATCTTCTTAATCTTCCTCATAAGCTTGTTGACCTGGAACTCCTGCTCCTGCTCCAAGTGCTGCTCCAGGGCCACTTTCTCACGTTGGAGTTGCACGAGCTTTCTCGACAGGTCGTTGGTGAGAAACTCCTCTTCCTTCTCGTAGTTGACGGCCAGAGTCTCCTTTTCTTTCTGAAGGATCTGTATCTTCTTAAACAGAGTGTTGCTGATAAACTCTTCCTCCTGCTCTGCTCGAGCTTGAATGGTGACGCTACCCTTGCGGATGTCCCGGTTCTCCTCCTGTAGGGATTTGCACTTGAGTTTGGACGTCTCCAGCTCGATCTTCAGGACTTTGTTCTCCTGCTGCAGTGAGGCCAGGCGGTTCGTCAACTCCTCCAGGCGAAACTGGGAAATGACTGTACCGGAATTCAAGGCCGAGGGGGAGGACATCGGGATGGCCGAGCTGCTCCAAGCTCCATCGGTGTCACTCTCGTTTCCGCTGTCCACCATGGTTGCATGGGCGACAGTCTGGAGTGGTGATTGGTTGCAGGAACAAGCGCGACGGCAGGCAGACTAGAACCGTGTGACCTTGCTGGCAATTGTTGAAATAGTGACTAGCTGTAGTTAGCCTACCTTGCCCAAATATGGAATCATACGTCACTAATACGTCATAGATCAGTGATATCATAGACCCGCAACATGAAGTCAGTGATCTGAGAGCCATGCCATTGTTTTACCCTGTCTTGTTTTTCTTACCAAAATAATGTCAAACATCTTCGTGGCCTGGGTTTCACACCCCTGCTTTAAGACTCCTACCGGCCCAAGCAGGCACGTGTACACATAGACATTAAAGGGGGCTTGAGCCCCTGCCCTTTTATCGGTCAGTAAAAATTGCCCTCTCCAGACCATGAATGCAGTTTTACTATGGTGAAAGAAATGCAAATGCCCTCTTTCCATGCCATAACTGAATGCACCATTCAAGAGAACCTTCTTGTCCAAACTCTCCTGAACTTGAATGCAGCGTCTTATGTTGAAAGAATTTCCCTCTCTGTGTAGAAATCCATGCCGTTACACCAGTATTGACTTGATTTTGCTTAGTTCAGTGTGGTATCAAGCACCGAAAATAGCTGACCTCCAAGCTCACAGCGCGTTGCGCTGCGACGCGTTGTGAGCTTGGAGGTCTGCTTGGAGGTTTGCTATTTTCGATATTTTCACCAAAGGCCCTTTTAGAAATGTCAGCCCCTGCTTCTCTAACATTCTCTGCGCGTCCCTGGGCCCAAGACTCAGCTAAACTGAACAGCAGAAGGGCATGGACCCACAGCTTTCCCTCCCTCTGCACGTTTGTCTAATAAAGGCAGAACCCAGAAAGTCGATTAGCCACGGACCCATTCTCCTGCAAGCATCTGTCTCTAGCCTTGGCTGGGATAGATTTGCTCTCTCATTCTCTCTACTACACAAAAACACACAGACCCACATGCTCCTTTCTCTCTCTAAGCCAAACAACACAGGCACACGTAAACCATGAACATACAGTGTACAAATATAGATTACCCAAAATACACACACAAACAACACAAACTCTATCCTAACAATGAACACTGCACACAATACAGGGCAAAAACCAAACTCCACCTACTGTCTGGAGGCATTTGTTTTTCCAACTTGTTTCTCTGGATCGAGACTTATCTGAACATCTGCTGTTGGCTGGCCTGGAGCCTCGCAGACAATTCAAACACCTTTCTCAGCCAACACAGAACGTGCCTAAACCTAAGTGGATGAAAATCTGTATGTGTTTCGTTGGAGGTGTTTTCAGACTTTCTAAAATGTAGAGTCTAAATATTATGCTCTGCCTGTTGTGTCATGAGCTTAGATGTAGTCATATGTTTGCATGGCCATATGCCTGCACCAACTTGAAACAAGTGTATTGCTTAAAGCAGGGGTCTTCAACAGGGGGTCCAGGACCTCTAGGGGGTCCTCAGAGTTACTACGGGGGGTCCTCCAAATCTTTGTGTGATAGAAACTAGTTTTCCCCCCATTTTTCTATATTAACCACTTGAACTTAGTGTCCATATTCTGAGAACTTTTGCCAAAAATAGCAGATCTACAACCTCACGTTGCGAGGCGTTGTGAGCGTGTAGATCGTCTATTTTCGGCTTTGGAGGGGAAAAAGAGCAGACCAAGTACAGTGAAAGGTCAAGTATTGACGGTTCAAGTGGTTAAATATGTGAAAATCCACATTAACATGAATCCAAAATACACTGATTGTGCTGTCAAACAATGAAACTATATGGAATCTCTGAAAAGGTTGTGGGGGTCCCTGCTTCATCCATTTCTCAACTAAGGGACCCTCGGCCTGAAAACGTTGAAGACCCCTGGCTTAAGTACATATTTTCTATCAATCAATTCCTCACCCTGAGAAGCTTGAATTCATTGAGAAATGTTTGTGACACATTCCTTCACGGTGAATGAAGAATCAAAAAACAAAGAGAATACGGTGCAAGATTCACAACAGCAAAACTAAATAAAGAATATGTTTATAAATCCAAAACAACTCTTACAGTATAATCCATGTGTCTTGTATCCAGTGCGCTGTACATTATGATCTAATTTCTGTTACTAACTGTTAATCTGGTTTGGTAATAGAAAATTGACAAGGTAGGTACGTGGTAGCCTAGTTTTCTGATTAAATGTTTTAGCCTAATAATCGAAAGTTAATGTGATATCCCAGTAATACTAATCCTGTATAGGGTTGTTGTTGGAGCAAGTACAGAATGTCTCCTGTAGGCTATAATGATGGCCATACTGCAGCTGTAGAATTGAACTACCAGCACATTCATGATTTTACTAGTGGAAGGAATGAGGGATTTTTATTTGAGCCATTAGAATGCGAGTGAATGTAGCTACTGACTGTGTGCTAGTCTGAGTCATTGCTGTTGCAGCCTTGCAGATGTTTCACTTGAATCTTGAATCACTTGATTTTTTCTGTTGTAAGGAGGATGTGAAAATCTGAACACTGTATGATGTAAAATCTCTCAAATGATTTTACAGCATATTGTATACAAATTACAATTGCTTCACATTAAAGGACAACAAATAAATATAAATAAGTACAAACACAAATTACAGTATACCCCCAAATATATATATTAGTTATTGCGACCGTAGGTCGCACTTACTACAGAAAGCTCCACCAGGTGTCCGTGCGTCAGTCAGTCAGTCCGTCCGTCACACGTCAGACGTCACACTTTTGCCCTGCTCATATCTCCGCAACCGTTGCCCCGATCCATGCCAGATTTTGCACACACACTCCTTACCTGCCAAACTACAACCTCCAAGGACCCCCGGAGTTCCAGGGACCCCCAGGTCCCTGGGGGACCCCCAGGTGTAAAAAAAATACCAAATGTGCAAAAATGACCAAATGACCACCCCCACGGGGCTGCTCACGGGGAATTCCCGGGGACCACCCACTCCTGCTACTCCAGAACGGATGCAAAAGTGGTGGCGCCCCCAGTGGAGGACCCCCTCCACTGCAGCTCACATAAAATGCCCTAACTCGGCCGGGAGAGCCGGGGCCGGTACCTATTCGTCCGCCAAGGCAACGCGGAGACCCCACCCCTCATTTCTCACATGGCCCTCTTCTAGCGAGACCTACGGTCGCTTATCTCCCGATTAGGGAGTCTTACTGGTGAATATTTATAATGATGAGTATTCATGAGTGTGTATAACTGTAATACATTAAAAGCTGATTATAAGCCAGAAGAGACTGGAATTCTGGGAACATGTGTTGGAGACTTCCACCTATCTTCTTCTTTTGTGTATCATCGTCCTTGATGATTGGTATTGTATTGAGAGGGAAGAGGGAATTTTGATGTCAAACGACAGAAACCCTATTCACCATTTTCCAAACCACTTTCAGAGTCAATCCAGAAGAAGGGTTCCAACTAAAAGGACACTGACCTTTGACCTTTCAGAAGAATCTGAGATTTCAGTGGGGAATTTAGTCTTCAGAGTGAATTTAGTCTTCAGAGTGCATGTGGCCGAGAGCCTCAGGGAAGATGTTTCATTCTTCTGCCAATGCTTTTCAATGGCAACGGAGCTTGGGTTTGTTGCTGTTTGTTGTTGGTTGTTGGCTTGATTCCCCCCCCCCCAAAAAAGAACGCTCCGTTCTCATTGAAATAGGCAAAATTAAAGTTATGTGTGACCACAACCTTCTGCATTATCTCTCGTGAGGGAGTTTTAAAATCCCTTTGTACCAAAGTGGGGCAGTAGGAGTAGCAGTTTTCTTTTATCCAATTAATAGAAAATTGAAGATTCATCTCTGTTATAGAAGTAGAGCACTCACTCATTTACAAAAATAAATAAATAAAGGTACATTGAAAACTATGGCTATAGGCTTACAAGGTTTCTGCCGAACAGCAACTATATATATGGAGCTGCTGCTGATAGGGCACCATATGTGGAAAAGTTGTTTATGCAAAGGAGAGTCATGTTGTGTGTGTTGTAATTCACACTCCTATTATCCATCTGGCATGCTGCTCCCTGAGAGCAGATCACATCAGCAGGGGCGTCAC
Source organism: Nannobrachium achirus (assembly GCF_963921795.1). NCBI lineage: Eukaryota > Metazoa > Chordata > Actinopteri > Myctophiformes > Myctophidae > Nannobrachium > Nannobrachium achirus. The sequence goes on from NC_137820.1 coordinate 49,517,137, forward strand.
AAGGGGGGGTGGAGTGGGACTGAGTTGCTAGGGCCCAAGGTGGAGGGGTATTAATTATTTTATACTTTAGCTATTGAAGAGTTTTCAATGTACTTTTATTTTGTATTTTTTGTAAATGAGTGAGTGCTCTACTTCTATAACAGAGATGAATCTTCAATTTTCTATTAATTGGATAAAAGAAAACTGCTACTCCTACTGCCCCACTTTGGTACAAAGGGATTTTAAAACTCCCTCACGAGAGATAATGCAGAAGGTTGCGGTCACACATAACTTTAATTTTGCCTATTTCAATGAGAACGGAGCGTTCTTTTTTTTTTTAATCAAGCCAACAACCAACAACAGGCACCGAGTGCCGCGCTGCAAGCTTGTAGATCTGCTATTTTTGAAAAGTCGTGAAAATGTGTGCAAATCTTTGAATATGTATTTTTTAAGCGAACATTTGAAACTAAAATTTTGCTTCTGGGAAGTCCCTGGAACTAAATATTTGGAGATGGGGTTCTTCACATGAAAGAGTTTGAGCAACACTGACGTAGAAACACAGGTTTTTTTTTTTTTTAACTTAGAAGGATTTGAAATATTCAAAGACTAATAAAGACCAGATCTACAAGATCACAGTACGGCACCGAGTGCCACGCTGTGAGCTTAGATCTTCTATTTTTCAACTGCGTTCCCAGTTTCCCCTATGATGAACATTCATGGGGGGCCCGCAGTAGAATCCTTGTACCCAGGGCCCAGAATTTGGTGCGACACCCCTGAACATCAGCACCACCTGCTCTCTCTCCATGAAGCACACAGAGTAGGTAAGTCCAGGTGAAATCTCTGACCACTTATTGCCTTCACTGGGGAAATCCACGTTACTTGGGTACTAGTTTGTATGTAGATGAAGGGTAGCAGACAGGTTGAAGAAGCGGGTTCAGGCCGGGAACACATTTTAGTGTATGGGAGGGGCTTAAAGTACATGTACAATATGTAGCAACATATTTGTTTTTGTAGGCTAATTTCTGATTTAGGCCTAACAATAGGTTAGGCCTAAATGGGTTAAGTCTCTGAGACATTAAAACAAATCTATCTTCCTCTCCTCTACCTTTTCGTTACTTACACCAAAAGTCTGTGTCTATGGCAACCACTGCCATCAGTCAATGCCATTTAGCCAGTGGTGATGTGGTGAAGAAAGAGCCTGCCATATTGAATCACTCATGGCATGAGAGGAAATTGTGGTCAGACAGGAAGGCTGGGAGAGAGAGTAGGAAAGACAGACAGTAGGGAAGCTAAGATGGGCAGTGTGGGAGAGATAGTCAGTAGGAAAGCTTAGAGGGAGAAGAGCAAAAGTAGGAAAGCTGAGAGCCAGACCGTGGAGGAGAGAGACAACATTAGGAAAGCTGAGGGACACTGGAGAGAGAAACAGTAGGAATGCTGAGGGATACTGCATAGGAGAGAGAAACAGTAGGACATCTGACAGCGAGTTGTATGACAGGCAAATAGTGTGGACACGTGGAGACGTTAGCATTATCAGGCTATTACATACATATACATTGATTGAAACTTCGAACCCCAAAAACCGCCACCACACAAGATCAGTGCACGTTTTCACATGAGATGGATTTCCAAATTTCTACTATACCTCCTGCGCTTTGGCTAATGGGGTTTATGTACATGTAGGAGAATTGCTTTAGGGTGTGGTCACACAGATCTTTAATTCTGCCTATCAGGCTGCTCTCTATCTCTGTGAGGGACAAACCGGCATGTAAACCTCTCAACCACAGAACCACAAGACCACTGTCCCCAGCCACCACCCCTCCACACACACACACTTGCCTCGGACAAACACTCTAATGTAGTGTGTGTGTGTGTGTGTGTGTGTGTGTGTGTGTGTGTGTGTGTGTGTGTGTGTGTGTGTGTGTGTGTGTGTGTGTGTGCGTGCGCGCGCATGCAGGACGCGTGCATGCGCGTAAATGTGCATACATTTGTACACACACCAACATACATGCTTGTTTACTCTTATACACACACACACACACACACAAATGCACAAACACTCCACCACAGACACACATACGTACAGTATACACAAGCAACCATATTTGAATACATCTTAGGTACAAGGAACAATGGCTGGGTGATATTGACAAAATCAAATATCACCTTTTTTTCTTGTTTTTGCCGACCACCTAATGTGATGATATTTATATTGATATTCGGACCCGAGGCAGTAATGTCCTACTTCGTGGTCAGTTGGACGCGGCTCTCGAGATATGCATGGGGACACACGGACGGACCATAGAGTAGGCCTATATATACTAGTAAGGTATGCAGGCATGTATTTTTCACACCGCCTGCAGTTCCAGCTTTGACCATGTCCCTTTGCTTCAACTCTAGCCCTGGGTTCTGGGGGCTTGGGACAGACAGACACAGATGCACCCATGACCTCCACTTGCTCCCAGTCAAACAAAGAATACATTTCAAGATACTGATCAGTGATCACCACAACTACAAGGTCCTAAACAACCAGGTCCTCGCTACAGTACCTCTCTGACCTCCTCCAACGCCACGCCCCCTCTCAGTCCTGACTCCCAACCTACTGGACATCCCCAAGACAAAGAAACTAACCTGGGGTGACTGGGCTTTCTCATGGGAGCGTGTCGATATTTTGACCTAACGTTTGTTCGACGTTCCATCTGTTCGATGCGGGTGAATGTTAACCTTGTGAAATGCTAACCGGCCGACGCTGGTGAATGCTAACCTGGTGAAAGTTAACCACTATGCCTAAACCTAACCCAAACCCTAACCCTAAACCTCAGACACGTAGAAATAGCGAGAATTGCCCCTTTCTCAGTTGCCGCACCCTCCCTCAAAACCCTCCTTGTCTTGCATTCTCAACCTAATTCAAATTCCTCTTTTTTACTTTACTTTACCTTTAACATTTTTGTTTTGCTTAGTTTTACCCTTCTTAACTAGACTTTTTCGTACCAAAGTTATTTGTATTAGTTTTTGTTTTGTAAAGGGAGCACAATATACATTGGAAGTATCAAACATATAATTTTGCGAATGTCTGAGTGTCTGAAACAGCGTTTCTCCTCAGTGGCTGGAGCAATTGATCTGAAATCGCATCACCATTAGCATATGAACACACCTGACATAACTGTGAAGCCCGTTTGTCACTTTCACAAATCGTATGCTGTTTATTAGCATTTTTATGGTGTATCCACTATCTATTCTCCATCTAGCATGAGGCATATCTATTCTGCATCTAGCTTGAGGCAACATGTTTAACCAGCTGTGCATTAGCATATGAACACACCTGACATAACTGTGAAGCCCGTTTGTCACTTTCACAAATCGTATGCTGTATATTAGCATTTTTATGGTGTATCTACTATCTATTCTGCATCTAGCATGAGGCATATCTATTCTGCATCTAGCTTGAGGCAACATGTTTAACCAGCTCTGTGTGTGTGTGTGTGTGTGTGTGTGTGTGTGTGTGTGTGTGTGTGTGTGTGTGTGTGTGTGTGTGTGTGTGTGTGTGCGTGTGCGTGTGCAGGCGGGTGTGTGTGCAGGCGGGTGGGCAGGTGGGCGGGGGGGACACAGTATCTCTGTAGCCATTAAACAAAACGGGTATTTCTTACATTGATGCTCCTACATCATGCAAGCACCAGTTAAAGTTACTTTCCATCCCTCATATACTGTGTGCACAGTGCACATCCCATAAACCACACACTGCACATCATTTCGGAGCTCATATCTTTAAACGGGTAAGGGCTAGTTATTATTGATTCTGCACTTTTATAGATCCTAGATACTGAATAATGTCGCTCCTGCTTTACAAGGAGCTTGTTGGAGCTGTGTGGAACACAAGCTCCCTATACGTGGCCGTGTGTGTGGGTCTGTCTCCGTGTCTGTCTGTCTGTCTGTCTGTAGCCTACAGGACCTTTTGTGACCACACGAGGGCGCTGTTGTTCAGGCCACACACACACACACACACACACACACACACACACACACACACACACACACACACACACACACACACACACACACACACACACACACACACACACAGCTCCACTTCGAACAGAGGTTCGATTTTTTTATATTAGCAGTGCTGCAACAACCCAACATTAAACAGCTCACTCAAGACGTCTACCCATGCACAGTGACAGTTTCCTTCACATTAGTGCAGCAGAACTTTGCAGAACATACATTTTGACAGTAGACTATATATTGCATCATTAACTCTGCTCTCCCAGACAGAGAGGCTAAGACCTGTCTGTGCTGTCACTAGAGTGCCGTCTATCGTGCCCAGTAACCTAGAATGGCCCAGCCCCAGGGACCCAGACACAGGGAGATGCTACAGTGCGTCTCCTGCTGCGAAACAATTGGGTAATGTTTGCTTGCTTTAAAATGCAACATGATGGCCACATGTAGCACCACCACCCATCAGACAAGAGCATATAGCGGGAACATTTATGATATCTGTGAATTTAGCTATGAAATACACTGGAGGCAGAACTGACTTGCATAGCTGTATTTGTGAATAATTATCTTAATACACATTTTTGTTTTAAATGGCTGTGTGTATGCATTGAAATATGAACTGAAATCTGCCAGGCTTGTGCAAGTTCGAAACAACACATTATTCGGGTTCTTGGTTGAATGTTATCGACAAAATGTTGTGAATGCACGTATTTGCACATTTTTCCACACAATTGTCTCTCCACAAGTATGAACACCACAGCATGACATTTCCCAAGAATTCTGGAAATTGTGAGTTTGGTTTTATAAAGTGGTGGAGAGAGTTTGATCTATTAGTTCTACTCCATGGGAAAATAACTTTGAGGAAAAGCCTGGTGCTTTATTCATCCTCAATTGTATTTAATTATCAGATAAACTCAGTCAGCTGTGATATATAATAAAGTTAAAGTACATTTTCTGAGATTCTTCGTTACGAATAAAGGCACCAACTTGTATATGATTGAGGCACTCTATCATATTAAAAGTTTGTATGCAATATATTTGCTTATATTTAGCATTGTTTATCTTTTCTTTTAAGAAAAGTACGAATCTGATCCTCAGCTAATGTTCTTCTGACTTTGATTCCATGTTTTGACGTGGTTTAGGTCCATCCTGTGCCTTTACAATGTATTTTCTACTCACATAACAGCATAACAGCTAACACATTTTGTTCTGAAGGAAGTGGTGTCTTCTGGATTGTAAACAACCTATTCCACAAATGCCATTTGTTCATGATGTGGTTTGAAAAGCATGAAAATGTTGTAAGCTATACGATATGTCAGTCTGTCTAGTCACCAGATCTCATCCCAGTAGTGGGCGAAAGCCAAACTGTCAAGAGTTCAGTTCTCTAAAATGATGGGTATTGAATGAATATATGGACAATTGAATTTCAAGACTTAAGAATGCTTATTCACCGCGTCTCTGCAGCGTAAGGGAAAAAATAATTGATCCAAATTACTGCTTCTTCTCAACTTCTCTGCTTCTTCCACTTTCATTTGTCCTCATACATCTGATTTCAGTATAAGTACAAGGTTCAAGAGTTTTATTGTCACAATCACATACTTACAGTGCAGCTGTCGCAATGTTGCAGGAACTGAAATGCTTGTAATCAAAGCTTTGTCAGTGTTGTGGATAAAATAACAGCAATACAAATAATGAGAACATAAAGATAGATAACATAGCAGAGGAATGGTGTTGTGAAAGACGCAATTTTCCATATGGGTGATGTATTTAAACTCTTTGAAATAAGAGCCTCCAACTGAAGATATAGGACTGATGTTGTACAATCAAACTCGTTCTTCTGTTATACCACCAAAATGTGGAACGCCTTACCGAAGGGTACCGAGTGTAAATCCCTAACATCCTTTAAAATCGCCCAGAAAGACCATTTACAGACGGTAGGCACTCATATCTGGTAAAAAAAATAAACCTAGCCTAGCCTTACCCTCCCCCTGACTCTTCTATTCTATATATTTCTTTGCACTGTTTTCTTTCTGACGATATCTACTGCATAGTACTGTGTTCCATCTGTTTGTCATTCAATGTTATATGAGAAGTTTCCTGTGTGTAACGCTTACTAGGATCTCGTTTTAGTTGACCTTGTACCAGTGCACTGTACTGTCATGAAACTGTACCTTTTCCTATGAAAACTTCTAATAGAGTCTTCAATCAATCAATCAATCAATCAATCAATCAAGAGTAAGACACTTTAGCACAGAGACTGACACCATGTCGTTGAGAGAAGTTAGACACCTGCGGTTTTCAAATGGGGTGTACTCTAGGTAAGGTGGCTGCAATGTCTTGTACAGTGATTGTAATTCTCTTGTCCTCGTGGATTAGCTGTTCTTCCTTATCTGCTTCTACAAGAGTATACATTACATAGTGGCCCTGCCAGAGGAACGGCAGTAGGCTAGGCTACTATCTTTTAAAGCACTATAGACCATGACCACTCTGGAGCGATGTAAGTCGGGAACATGAGTTCAACAATCCCCAGTTATGCACACTATAAAATCCTTGAACATATAGTTAGTTGATATCACTAGTAAGATGCCACAGGGTGATATGAATTATTGGCCATCTGACCAGTAATGTATATCGGACCAGTTACCCATGCATATATGGAGACCCCTGGTACCCATGTACTGTATATGGAGATATGCATGAGAGCCCAAACATGCTTACTCAGTTATTGGTTATGTGAAAGTCCTATATGATGTCTATGACATCTGACATCATACCATTTCATGCCCATTCATGGAGATCCCTGTCTGTAGAACCAGCCATTAGTGTGGTATGTGGCTGATGTGGCCTCCATATATGGGCATTTTATTCCCATATGAAGTCCTGTTAGATATGGGCTTAATATTGATGACATCAGGGAACTCCATATATGGGCATAAAAGGGATTCTGTTAGTGTGACATCACAGTGAAGCCAGAGAGAGATGTCAGAGCGGCAAACCCATGGTAGAGTTGTTCCCCTGACATCACACTGACATCAGAGCATGATGTCAGGGCGACAAACCCATAGAACCAGTGTCAGGCCTTATAGACAGAGATACATACGGACAAGCTGTGACCGTTCACATACTAAACTTGGTTCTGTTGTCTACTGTTCTAGGTGAAGGTTCTTGTTGCAGTGCCAGTGACTAAGGACAGGGCCTTGCAGCGATATCATTATTCTAGGTAGGTGTGTGAGAACTCTCCCTCAGGCAGAGCCAGAGAGAGGCTGTCATCCATCTGATCTCAGCCAAGGCTCTCTAATCCCTGCTCCCAGCCCTCTGTGTGGAGGAGGTGTTCATTTCTCATGGACCAAATCAACGGTCGAGAACCCTGAAGACTTTGACTGATCACAGATCTGTAGTGTTCTCACACAAGCATGCGTGCGCGCACACACACACACACACACACACACACACACACCCACAGATTTGGTGTGTGTTTGCGTGTGCATGTCTGTGTGTGTGTGTGCGCGTGTGTGTGTGCGCGTGTGTGTGTGCGTGTGCGTGTGCGTGCGTGTGCGTGTGCGTGTGTGTGTGTGTGTGTGTGTGTGTGTGTGAAGGCAGTTGAATGTGGATGAAAATAAGTCTTACATAATAGTAGAGTCATGTTCACTGACTCACGTTAGTTTTACAATAATACTTGTTATAACATCATAATATGATTTTACACAGCGTAAGGATTTTATGAATTCAATTTACTGTACTTAAAGGACCACTTAAGCTATTGTCTATCTCACTGATGCTCAATAAGATGGCATCATTTCTATCTACTGATCACTGTCTCAGAGGAGGGCTCTGGACAGTTCAGAAACCTGCCTACCAGTGACATCATAAAGGTTTGGTCATTTCAAACAAGGTTTCAAACTTTTATTTTTTATTATTAATGAAAGAATAATGACTTCTATTTCAGCATTCTAACTTTCTAGGAGGAGAAAGGCTGTTTGTTTCTATTAGGTTGGAATCCCCATCAAAGTAGGTAGTTGGTTTTCTGAACTGTCCACAGCCCATCAATGAGATGCAGAGAGAGTAGACGGAAATTGTGCCATCTTATAGTGAGCATTACTTTAGTGAGGACCAATTACATTGAAGATAAGGCTGAAAATGGGTAAAGTGCTCCTTTACATGTAAGTCACTGTCTTTATGCTTGGGGAATAACTGACCGCGCAACCTTCTTCTGTAACTGTAATTAAGTCTCTGTTGGGCTGGGAGATATGGACAAAATCAAGTATGAATACCTCAGAATATTGTGACTCTAATATTGTATTGACGATAATATAACATTTCCATTAAGTTCAAGAATTGTCAAATATTGTGAAAATAGCCAGTCTACAAGCTCACAATTTTCTTTTATAAATAAGGCGTACATGATTAAAACCAGGAAAATACAACACTTTTGCCATATCACGATATTACGAGAAGCAATTAACCCCAGATGATATATATCCAGCCTCATTATCACAATATCGGGGCGCCCGCTGGCCTGGTGGTCAAGGTGCATACCACATACTAGGCTATGATGCTTGCTGGCGTCGCCGGTTCGATTCCTGATCCGGACGACCTTTGCCACATGTCATTCCCCATCTCTCTCCCCATTTCCTGTCAGTCTACTGTCCTATCAAATAAAGGCATAAAAAAAGCCCCAAAACAAATCTAAAAATAAAATAAATATATATCACAATATGGATATAATATTGACATAATGCACATTGTACGCTCTATGATTGAAACCCAATCATTTTACCTTGCATTTGCGGCCGTCCACCGTCTCCTCGTTGAACTCCTCTCCAACGTGAAAGTTGATCTCGGTGGTCCTGACCGAGGTGGAGGTCTTGATGTAGAACTGCTCTCCGTCCTGGCGGATCTCCACATGGGGTTTAGATGCAGCAGCTCCAGCCACCTTCCTTAGCATGGCGTTCACACCTGGGTTAGAAGAACATAGATTTAGAAATGTGAAACATGGACTGGAAGCCATGTATGCTGTCTCTGAGCACATAACCACACAGCTTCTATTTTTTAAAAGGTTTAGATTTTTGTACATATATTTTTTAAAACTGATTAAATCATTATGCAAAACATAGGATCGACATAGCTTAGCGATGATGAGCACTGGATAGTCTCAACTGTCTACTGGTTGAGAGGGACAGAGCAGGATAGAGAGTTAGACAGAGATAAATTAAGAGATTCTGCTGAGTGGTGAAGCCGGCTCTCATGTTTGACTTGGTGTGTCGTCAACCCTGTCCCCCTGTCCCGTGCAGCATGAACATCTGCAATACCGCTGGGTGACCAGAAGGGCACTGTTGCGCAGCCTAGACACACGCGCACGCACACACACACACACACACACAGGGTATAGCTGCTCAAAGTCACCGCTCCACTTCGAACTGATGGTTAGATTTTTTTTCCCTTGAGGCTATCAGAGCCCTGAATGAGGACATATAAATCTAATAATGTGGATCTCGGAGTCCACCTGAGAATGGCATGGAATGGATCCCATGTGGATCTCAGACTTCATGTGGCCAGACTGGGATTCGAGTCGTCTATAACACACTTTTTGATGTATCTATGACGTTGGGCAAGGTTTCAGTCTGATGGGAGACCTTGACTTCCATTATTAATTAAAGTTCATAAAGGGTTAGGGTTAGGGTTTAATGAATAAAAACTACAATGTGAAAAGACTGTAGTGGAGGACTGGAGGTACTTCTTTCGCCTACTGGCAGATTAGCTCTGGACGTACGCACACACATAGGTTGACCTCTTATAGAAGGCAAGTTTTATGCAGAGCCATGCTGTAAAAATATTTTTTTGCTCACAAAAATGTATACACCATATTCAATATATCTAGTAGCAAAATTATTCCCCTGTTTTTCTTTTTTGCCCTTTTTTAATCTGCGTACAGTATATGAGAGAAAGAGGGAGATAGACAATGAGGAAGAAAGAGAGAGATGAAAGTGTGAGGGGTTGATGAGCGAGATGTAATCCGTTCTGGAGGCAGACACCCCCTGCTTTGTTTTGTCTGGACTCTAATTGACCCAAACAGTCTCTGAATTGACCCCCTGTCCTTCTGTCCCGGTTTCCACTTCACTCCACCCACCCACAGGACCCCTGGCCCCTCATGTCATATCTCATCACATACTGTACGGCGGTGGTTCTCAGCATGGGGTCCGGGGACCCCCTAGCGGTCCATGAGGGGGTGCCAGATTGATAGTTGGGAACAAAATGGATACTCTGTGACTCAGAGGGATTTGTGAACTGTCAGATTAATATGCCTAACTTTGCAGATAAATTAAACTGATTTTACAGTCTTCTTATTTCGTGTATCATCGTCCTTGATGATTTTACAGTGTGGAAAAGGTTCCCACAATGCGTAGATATTAGTCTGGAACTTCGGTGTTGAAGATTAATTTCCAAGTTGCGGTTACAAACAGATTCAAACGTCGTAGCAAAAAATGGCCTACTTTGAATAGTGGACTCTGATTGGTAAGCCACAACTCTGGGGTGAGCTAAATGAAGTGCCAGACCAATCTTCCCAGGATTGCCTTTTTTAACTGTGGGAGATTCGTCTGATTTCCAGGCTAGCATGTTTGCCCAACGGGCATCGTCCCAATTATGTAAAATTAGAGTACATTTATGTACGATGAGGTAAGACCACCAGTCTCTGGTTAGATAAAACATACATACAGGCATCAACAGTCCATGCTTGCTATACATTAGCCTACAGTATGTCTGTCTTTGTTGCTATAGCAGTCAATGTTTGCTATCTAAAACGTTATCGTGCGTGTATTTGACCTCAGATTAGATGCAATAAGGTCCAATAAAATATCAAAGAGG
>NC_137820.1:49532972-49722972 GCF_963921795.1 Nannobrachium achirus
AGTTGTAGGCTCATTGAGATGTCTTCTTGTTTACCCCTGAAGCAGGACAACTCATGAGGACGAACGTGTATGTAAATTGCGTATCTGCGATATTATGTTGTGTGTTTATGGGGTTCATTTACTTGGTCACTGTTTTCCTTTGTCTTTTGTTTTGTAGCCAACCACGACCAAAACACATAAAATGATTTCATGTGTGCCCTGGGGCAAGACACTGCTGTGTTGTGTAGCAATTATAGAAGTTCTCTAGGAGTTGCTCTACAAGTTGTATACAGATGTAGCCTACAGTTTTATTTATTCATTTTCAGTTTCAGTTTTCTTATATTTAAGATTTTGAGAAGAGAGTGAAGAAGAGAGAGCTACAGTATACCAAAATGCTTATGTCCCACATTAAATCACAACTATTGCCTTGAAGAACAGGGAAGTCGTCCGTTAGTGTATTTTCCTCAGCAGACATTTAGGTTTCAGCTTGTAGATATGCTATTTTCCCTGAATGTACACATATTATTATGACATGCCCTGAATAGCAATGCTAGAGTTCATGTGGTTAAGCACTTAGCCTGCTTACTTTGTGGTTGTAAATACAACTTCTGTCCCTAATTCCATTCAGAATCCACAGACGCCAGTGTAACAACGGGAGAGAGAGACATGACAGAAAGAGAGTGATAAAATCGCCCTGAAAAACCACTTGCAGGCGGCAGCCGTTCGCAACTGGTAAATACAAACCCTGACCCTTCTTTGTATTTACCTACTGTATATATTTTTTTTTCTGACTATATCTACTGTACTGTGTTCTATCCGTCTGTCATTCAATGTTATATGAGATACTTCAATGGTTTCGTGAGTAAATAAGCCAAGTGCTTTTCTAGGATCTCCTTTTAGGTGACCTTGTACCAGTGAACTATATCGTCATTAAACTGTACCTTTTCCTATGCAAACTTCTAATAAAGTCTTCAATCAATCAATCAATAGAAACAGAGACAGAAAGCGAGAGAGACAGAGAAAGAGAGAGAGAGAGAGAGAGAGAGATATCTGACTCTATTGTGGTTCCTCTTCATCTTGTTGACAAGACTGAGAGACTCTTAATCAATTTTCTTTCTTCTCAAGAACTATCTAACATTAATAAATAATACCATATACCACACCAGTCCTCAGAGGTTGGCTTTGATTCTGACTGGGAGTGAGAGATCAGAGCAAAAGTTCTGATCCTTGCCAAGCAGTTCACTAAGCCAGGCTATAAGCCCAGTGCAAGGCACAGCCAACTGAAACTGTCTGAGGATTCACATGGTTTGACACGGATTCTCAAGGTTCAAAGGCATTTTCTGGCCTGTCATGCTGAAACTCAGACCCACTGAGGAGAGGAGAGGAGAGGAGAGGAGAGGAGAGGAGAGGAGAGGAGAGGAGAGGAGAGGAGAGGAGAGGAGAGGAGAGGAGAGGAGAGGAGAGGAGAGGAGAGGAGAGGAGAGGAGAGGAGAGGAGAGGAGATGAGATGAGATCACTCACATGACATGACGACATGACATGACATGACATGACATGACATGACATGACTACATGACATGACATGACATGACATGACATGACATGAGTGTAATACATGAGAAAATAAGATTTGCTTCCAAATGTTTCAAAACACAACCACCAAGAACAATGGCGTATAGATATTGAACAGACCTACTTCTCCAATAAATCACCACTAATCTTTGCACTATATGTTTACAAAGATGGTAATAAAAAATGCCTTTATTAGCCTACTTATAGAGAGAGGTGTAGAGTGATGTTGATGAAGTGACCAAATACCAGACAGACAGAAAAACAGAGAGAGTTGAAAATAACTTTGAATTTTGCCCAAGGAAAATTGTCTTAAGTTGCATTGCAGCCAGTTAAAACAGAAGCTGTGCCTGTACTTTCAACATACTTCAGCTAATGCACTGTGCCAGCTGCTTACACTGCCTGCATTTCCCCAATGGACCATTATGGGTCATTAGTCTGAAGAGGACATCATTATGATGACTAGTGAAGGGAGTGAACGTGAAAAGAATCAGGGACCGAGAGAGAGAGAGAGAGAGAGAGAGAGAGAGAGAGAGAGAGAGAGAGAGAGAGAGAGAGAGAGAGAGAAAGAGACAGACAGACAGACAGACAGACAGACAGACAGACAGACAGAGACAGAGAGACAGAAGAAACAACCCAAGCAAACACTTGAGAAAATAACAAGTGTTCTAACAACTTCTGTTGTATTTCAAGAAGTCATCTTACAAACTCACAAAATCACTCGCCCCGCTGGTCAATAGCAATACACGGAAGACTCTAGGAGGTGCACTGATTCTGCCCCTCCTTGACTATGGAGTCCTCGACCTCGTATGGTATCGCGATGCCCCAATTGCCTTAAAGTAAAATCTCCAAACATCCTAAAACAAACTGATTAGGGTCCTGCTTGGCCTTCCTTCTCGGGCCCACCTTACCGCTTATCTCTTTATAAGCGTGGGGTGGCTCATGGTAGCTGACAGAGTACAGCATCTTGCAATGGGCCTGGTGTACAAGATACACTACACTGCCAAGATACCCATGTACCTGACAAAATACTTCCTAAACGTAAAGGATGTCCACAATTACAACACCAGAGGCACCTCCACAAACCACGTTCAACCCAGATTTGACTCTAAAAAAGGTTCAAATTCGTTCTCCTGATATACCACTAACATAAACACCCTACCGTAAGCCTTAAAGGAGTGTAAATCCCTAACTTCCTTAAAAATCTGTCTTAAAAGTCACCTACAGGCGGCTGCTACTCGTAAACCTGTAATAGACTAAGCCCATTCTTACCTCCCCTTTTCCACTGTAAATATTTCTTTTCCTTTTCTCTTATTTCTTTCTTCTTTATAACTACTTATTTTTGTTATTTTTGTCATTGATGATATACTATGCATAGTATTGTGTTCTATCCGTCTGTCTTTCAATGTTATATGAGATACATAAAGTTTCCTGTGTGTAAAGCTTACTAGGATCTCCTTTTAGTTGACCATGTACCAGTCAACTGTATACTGTCATGAAACTGTACCTTTTCCTATGCAACCTTCTAATAAAGTCTTCAATCAATCAATGTGTACATACTATTATAGTACTAATCCTTCTATTGATTCCATTGTTATCTGCCATGGTTAATATTTGTTGACTATTTAGATAGATGCTAGTTGGGGGTGCCCGCTGGCCTACCGGTCCAGGCGTATAGTACCACATAGGCCCCGATGCCTGACAGACTGTCGTGGGTTCAAGTATCAGATTATTCATCAGCTTTTGAGCATATACCGGTACGTACAGTAGATGAGACAATTGATTACGATGGATGAATGATTATTTGAGCCGGAGTGTGCATCCCAACACAGACCCAGACTATACTCCCATGGGATGTCAGTGCGATAAGTATTCCTGGAGACATCAATAGTATTTGCAGGCAGTCACAGATGTGTGAGTAATCAACAATTACTGTATAAAACTACATTTCTCCAGCAAAGAGGGTTGACATTCTTTTGTCATAAGAACATTTTAAAAGAGGAAAGTATATCATTCTAATTTTCCAACTAATTGCCTCCGAGCTTGGACTGCTCAAACATTGTTGCAATGATTTGGCTCCAAGATTGTCTAAGTGCGTAGAAGAGGTTGATGGGGTGCATGGACCACGCTGCCATGTTTGGCTAGCTACCAGTAGTATAGACTAGAGTACAAAAACAGAACAGACAGACACAAAGGAAGAGGGGAAAGCTGCTCTCTCTGACCGCAATTAATATGAAACGACCTGACATTCACAGAGACCACTCAGACCAGGCACGACATCTGGACCATCAAGACCTTACAGACCACATGAAGCATTAACCAGGCAGGGTATCTATAGCCTAATAGTAGGCCTACTTTGGTTTTATACAAATGTGATGGCTCAATATCCAAGATATGTGAAGCTATTAGACCAATGAAGGGTATTTTTTGTCACAGTACAATTGCACATTCTGTATTTACCCATCCAATAAATACAGCGCCCAGGGAGCAGTTAGACTGATTCGACTACTACTTGGCCTTAAGCCCATGACCCACCTAATTCCAACACACTTTGCTAGTTTGTTATGACTCAGGGTGGAAAACAGGCTTAAGTAAATATCAATGTAATTGAGTGACACCCAGAGCCACAACACCAGAGGGAGCAACCACGGCCCGGTTCACCCAAATTCAGAACAAACATGGGAAAATTGGCATTTTCTACCACCACAATGTGGACTGACCATCATCCATTAAAGGAGAATCGCTGGTTTCTTTCAACACTGCCCTGAAAAAACATCTCTCAGAACACCACAAGGGGAGGTACATTTTATTTCCAATCGAAAAGAGGTGTCAGTCAGTGTTGTTCATCCTTTTTCCTTTCGTTGACATTGGAAACAAGTACCAGTACTTTTTTTGTGTTATCCTTTTTTACCTAAATGCCTTACTGTACCCGTGCTGTTTACATTTCTGATTGATAAAGTATTCAATCAATCAAAACACGGACTGTCTTTCTCATTGACACTTAGACACATAGACCGGGACGGGGGGCAAATCGGGGACTTTCTGATATGGCTTCTCTACCCATTCAGAAATGGCTTTCCCCACTTTAGTTCCAGTTCACTGGCCCAATCATGAGGCCCACCGGGGTCCGTAGTTCTCTTCCAAGTGGGTTTGGACCAAAACTGCAGTGCAGGACTCAGCGAGATTGACAGCTCTGCTTGCCCCTGTTCTGGTATGGGCACTCCAAAGAATTTGCTTGCCCTGCGGCCCAAGAATGCATGGGCCAGGGAAAGCAGAGGTCCCAATTTCGCTGACTCGACCAAGAGAATGGCGAGCTATAGGTAACCAGGATGCAATTTAACCTTTGGCAGCCTTTGTGAAGCATCCATCACTACCATGACTTGGAGGTTTCTGTTGACTAGTGTCATGAACGTGTAGCCTACCACACTTAATTAAAGGGATGAATCAAAAACATTGATTTATAACACTTCTGGTGTCATTTTCTCATCTACTTTTGAGTGCCTAGTACTATGTAGACAGTTTTTAAGTTGCTTAGTTCAATATTTACATCATTTTGATATTCATTTGATTCTCAGCCTCCTTATTCAAACTCCATGTTAGACACTTCCATAAAGGGCCATTCACACTGAACTATAACTAAATAGTTATCTTATCTTTATAGTTATCGTGCCCAGTGGGAATGGTGCTTAATTCTTGTAACTGATTTTGTAGATTAGAATCTAATGATTGGCGAGACATTAACTTTTTATTCTCTAAAAATGTTATGCGCTGCAGTTTTAATTTCAATTAATTTGAATTAAAGTAATTCACGGTAAATCCAGTAGTTGGCGGTAATGCACGTAATGCACCTAGATCTATCTAAGCAAGACCATAGAGCTATAATAATATAGCGAGGCAGATAAAGTGCATATTACAGGTGAATCGTTCACTTGCGGATACAAGCACCAAAATTGGCACACATACTCCTTAGGCATTGCTCTTTTCAGAAAACCATCTGGCCAAAAAAAAAATCAAGATGGCGGCCAATTTTCATGATGGCCGCCATTGAATATACAGTAATCTTGCATTCCGCAATAAAATCCCATAGACTTGTCCTATTTGAATAATTTTGGTGTCAAATCATACATTTATCACTATGTAGAATCCAAATTTGGACCCATGGACTTACTCAATGGCTTCCTTGTACCATATATCAGTCCCGGAATCTTAATATTCTGCTAATAGTGTGGTGCGATGCGTCCAAAAAACAGCTCCCGTAGGATTTTTGTGCTAAAATTGATCTTTTTGCAGATCCTGGTTCTATAGAGTCCAAACTATGAGAAAATGATGGGTGTCAACTTTTCCGGACCCCCACCCCCTTTCTGGGGGTCATCTAGTTTGGGACCTGCATGCCAGAACAGTACGCCAGCCAGTTAATGTCCAATTTTCTTAATATTAGGGTTGTTTTGTAGGTTTTAAAACATTCTGAGTTCATTTATTACACTTTTGAAGCAGCCAGAATAAGCTTTCTGACTTTTGGTTGGGGTCTTTCCTCACCTGGGACCCCCCCAGATGGACCCCTGAGCCTATCTCAGTACTCGCTCTGCTCCTGCTCCAGAACAATGTCATATTAGATCATAATTGAAGCATAAACTTTTTTTCTGAAAACAAAAAAAAAGTAGTAACAAATACCAGGGGTCTTCCACAGGGGCTTCGGGACCCCTGGGGGTCCTCGGAGTTACTACCTAGTGTGATAAGAAGTGTACTTCTAAGGATTTCTTTGCTAAAATGTATTTTTTTACTGCTTTGGCATTTATAGGGACCAAACTGTCAGAAAATGATGGGTCTCAGATTTTCCTGACCCCAGCCCCCTTTCTGGGGGGTCATCTATGTTAGGACCTCGCAGAACAGTATGTCAGTCAGTTAATGTCCAATTCTCATAATATTAGAGTTGTTTTGAAGGTTTTAAAACATTCTAAGTTCATATATTGCACTTTTGAAGCAGCCAGAATAACCTTTATGACTTTTGGTGGGGGTCTCTCCTCACCTGGGACCCCCGGAATGACCCCTGAGCCTATCTCAGTACAGTCCTTGCTCTGCTCCTGCTCCAGAACAATTAGATCATACTTGAAGCATAAAAGCTTTTGTACCTGTACCTGGGCTCTGTAGCTAATACCAGGGGTCTTCCACAGGGTCCGGGACCCCCAGGTGTCCTCAGCGTTACTACAGGGGGCCATCCAAACGGCTGTTTACCCATATATGGAGACCCCCTGGTACCCATATATGGAGGTCCATGTACTGTATATGGAGATATGCTGTGAGAGCCCAAACATGCTTACTCAGTTATTTGTTATGTGAAAGTACTATGATGTCCATGACAACTGACAACATACCCTTTTATGCCCATACATGGAGATCCCTGTCTGTAGAACCAGTCACACAGATATGGGCTGTCTTGGCCATCTGTCTTGGCCATATATGGATTCTGTTAGTGTGGTATGTGGCCAATGTGTCCTCCATATATGGGCATTCCCATATGAAGTCCTGTTAGATATGGGCTTAATATTGAAGACATCAGGGAACTCCATATATGGACCTTGTCATACATCTTGAATCTATGACCTCAGCATCAAAGGCTGGATTGGGGTATGTCCCTGTGACAAACTATTATCATGTCCACTAGGGGTACTTAATGTACATCAAGCAGCCTCACAGAAACAGGACATAGACTCCTGCCCTATGAGCCTCAGGGCTGGGCAGTGGGTTGCCTTTGGCCAAAGACAGAACTTAAAGTGGATTCTGTTCATGACCTGTGTTGCACTCTTGCAGAAAAGAGCAAAGGGATGCTCTTCTTCCATGCCTTCACTGGCTGAATGATGGAATGTTTGTGATGAGGCTTCTGGTGTCTTCAGCAAACTCAGCCATTACCCACCTGTAGTGGATGATGAAGACCTGAAAACCTTGGAGAAGTTTGTGGTCATGATGTACGACCGATCCAGCACAGCTGAAGGTGTCAATGATGCGAGGTTGGACTTGTTTGCTCGGAAGCAGAGGCCATACGAAGCCATTCCTCCAACGCAAGCAGCACTGAAGCAACATGTGAAGCGCGCTTCCTATCAAGCGGCCTGCATCTGGAGTCAGTCAACAGTATGTCAACCAGAAATGCAGACTCCTGACAACTGGGGCTGGACCAAGAAAGGAGATCTGTGGCAGATTGATTGGACTGAGCTCCCACCCATTGCAGAGAGTTGCCAGCAGCTGACCAAGTGTGGATGCAAGTTGGAATGCTGCAGTCGATGCAAATGCTACCACTTTGGTCTGACCTGCACGGCACTGTGCAGCTGCAGGTGCGAGGTTTAGAAGCGTTGTAGTATAGGCCTACTATACTATTGTACTATACTGCCTAGGCCCTAGAAAAAAAAAAAAAAAAAGAAAAGACAAAAAAAAAACTACCTCCTGCCTCGACGGGATCATCACCTTATCGTGGTGAGGCAGTTTGCGTGTCTCCATGACCCCCAGAGCTATGTCGGCAGGAGTCTTGTACTCCTGTACTCCTGGCAGGGTTACCCAAGTCGAAAAGGTCGAAGAATAGAGACTAGACAAAGAGTGATCCCACGGCGCTATTATATCTACCATGCATTTTAGCCGTGTCAGCCGCTGTGCATTGAAATCCGCTCTGTTGAGTTACTACATTACTACATTACCCCCCCCCCCCCACACACACACACACACACACACACACACACACACACACACACACACACACACACACACACACACACACACATACACACTATAAACCTCTAACAATACTAAGATATACACTACCACCCATTTTATCCGAGTCAGACATAACACAAACCTCTAATTTAGCAGAATATTAGGATTCCGGGACTGATATATGGTACAAGGAAGCCAGTGAGTAAGTCCATGGGTCCAAATTTGGATTCTACATAGTGAAAAATGTATGATTTGACACCAAGATCATTCAAATAGGACAGGTCTATGGTATTTTATGGCGGCCATCTTGAAAAATGGCCGCCATCTTGAAATTTGATTTGGCCAGATGGTTTTATGAAAAGAGCAATCCCTAAGGAGTATGTGTGCCAATTTTGGTGCTTGTATCCGCAAGTGAACGATTATTTCTGTTATCTGCCCGGCTAATAAGAGCAAGACGCATATCGAGCAAGAATGGGATTTATGGCTCTTTCAAGTGAGCCCGATCTCTGGGATCCGTTCATTTCAAAGAGCCGTTCAATAGACTGGCTCATTTTAGTTATACTTTAGAAAGGAATGTCGTTCATTTCAAAGAGCCGTTCAAAAGACTCGATTCGTTCACGAACGTCCCATCTCTAAAGCGGAAGTAGCTTGCAGTTGTCATGGCGGCTCCGATGTAAACGCACACATTACACTGTATTTATTCATACATTTTACGAGGATTATTTACATGTAAGTAATACCTTGTGTATTAAATCTACCTGTTATCCGCAGCCTGTCATTATAAATAGCCTCGGATATTCAGATGGGAACGGTTTATTGTGTTTTATTTACTGTGTGACGCTTGAAAACGAACTGCAGCTGGGAGCACTCGCATGCTAATGCTGCTGTTTGTGTTTACTTGAACACTTTCTGAGTTATTTATTTATTGTTGTGGGTCGTTATTCTGAACCAGAACATCCCAACCAAATATGTTTTTAGTTGTATTAGTTTCTGAAATAATATAGTGTAATGGTAACTCTGGTAACTACATTAATTTTCATTCATTTGTGGAATGCAAAGCTAAATGAAATTGTGTGTCACTGTCATTGAAACCTATTCTGGATAACACATGATTTTATTTATTTATTAGGTTATAGAAGTAGCAACTTTCAGGATCAACAATGAGCACTCAGGTAAACAACTGTTAGCCCTAGAATGACTGTGATATTACACAGTCATTATGGGGCTTGTAAACCATATTATGTCCATTTCAAATAAACACATTGGAATTTGGGGATTCAACTGACCTTTTTTAAATGGCTCATTCAAATATTCAGGCTACTTGGTATAGCAAGTACTTAATAAACCTCTAACGGTGTTATTGCACTTTTGTCATTTCAGTACAGCATTCTGTTCAAGCAAGAACATGGTGAGTACCTATTCATATTTATCAACATATATTTATAGTGTTTATGTAATCAAATAAACACTTTCTACTACAATGCAAGTTGTGTTTTAGTGGTGACACGCTGCTGAGATAATCCAATATCATTGAGGTTAGGTACAAGATGCTAGAATGTCTGTGATTTACTAACATTGGTTCCAAATACACAGCCATAGATCTGAAGAGACTGCTCGTGGTTAGCTGACTGATCTCCGCGGCAATAAAGTGCTCCCATTCTCTCTGGGCAAGGGGCCCCGCAGGACTGAATAATACCAAAACTTAAAACTAAATAGGGCATTACTGTCTGTACTGCAGTTCTACAGTATGAAACTGTACAGGACAGCATAAGTTATGAAGAACTAGCCCAATGCCAGTTAACAACGATGCCATGCATGGGGGTCTCGGTCTCACTCCCTCGCAGTCATGCACGCAGAGATATTGAGCGTTTATAGAAGCACATTTGAGCTGAGCAACTTCTTATCAAGTCAGCTACTGGCACACCCCGCTTTGATCTCTTTTAAACCTATGAAATGAACCCCATTCCCCTATATATATACATAGCGTTCCTATTCTGGGCATAGGTTAACGTACAATAGGTGAACGTTTTGCCAAATGAAGCAAACATTTAGTGAAAATAGCCTACAAGCTCACAACACGTCACAATGTAGATTGGCTATTTCTATTTTCACTGTTTGTAGCTATTTCCGCCTTTTTATCGTAGAACAAACATGGTTTAAGTGGTTAACATGTGTATGTGTATGTGTTACACAGCTCACGATGATGCCATCTGGACGGCAGCGTGGGGTAAGAGCGAAGCTGATGGCTCAGAAACCATCGTCACCGGTTCACTAGACGACATGGTCAAAGTCTGGAAATGGTACGTCTGATTAGATAGACCGTACAACTCGTCTTTATATCAGTGCACGGAATTAACAAGAATCTCTCTGGAATTTGTTAACAGAGGTAAAGTCTAAAATGAGCAAAGTATGACCAATCACAATTCACCATTCATATAGTGTAACAGAGGTAAAGTCTAAAATTAGCAAAGTATGACCAATCACAATTCACCATTCATATAGTGTAACAGAGGTAAAGTCTAAAATTAGCAAAGTATGACCAATCACAATTCACCATTCATATAGTGATGTTCAATTCAGTACATGATTATTATATATATTTTGAGTTTTTCTTCCCTTTGCACCTTAAAAATGTTCTGCAGTAGGTTGTGTATTTACTTAACCAGTGGCATCTATTTTCTCATCTTTGTAACCATAACCAACCTTGTCCCTTATAATATTTACTTTTCATTCACTCCATGTTTCTACAACAAGAGCTTACAGTGGGTGTTGCAAGACACATGCCTGTATATAAGTCTGTTATTATGTTAACTATTCATGTAATCCAAGAGTAAACATAGTTGATCTTTATATTATGGTTTCACTCACTGTACAATGTGAACCTCAGATGCTCTGAACACCAATTCAAAAAGTTACCAAAAGGGATTACAATTTCTGAAAGTCACCACGATTTGCAGCAGGCACCCAAAACTCTTTCTAACTTTTTTTTGTATTTTCTTTCTAAACAGCCTTTTCACATAGGACCACAGGAAGTAGCTAAATAACTGAACAATTGCGCACCCTGTTCCCTTGAAGTTACATTATTGAGCATTATTGAGACTGAGCACATGTGCCCCTGCAGGTGTGATGAGAAACTGGAGCTCCAGTGGACTCTGGAGGGACACCAGCTGGGCGTGGTGTCTGTGGACATCAGCCACAACGGAGCCCTGGCTGCCTCCAGCTCTCTGGACTCTCATATCCGCCTCTGGGACCTGGAGTCAGGAAAACAGATCAAATCCATGGACGCAGGCCCGGGTGAGTGAGTGAGAGGGACAGAGAGAGAGAGAGACAGAGAGAGAGAGAGAACTCATACAGGATGAAATTAAACAAAAACATAATCGGCAGACAAATTGTAACTGGCACGCTGTGAAATTTAAGCCAATAAATTATCGTTGTGGGGTTCTCTCTCCTGATTGACTAATAATGGTATCCTGACTAAAGAACTGGAGAGATAGGGGAGAACACTTACTGAACAAATAAAACACTTCATGGCAATGTTTTCATTTTAATTTTTTTAATCAGTAATTAAATGTCTAACATTTGTAACAAACCAAACCACTAAAAACATTGGTTGCTGCTTCAGTAGACATGCATGCGTTAGGAGGCACTGCTGGACCCTCTTGCGTCTGTATAATTTTAGATTTTAGCTATATAAGTAACGTACTTTTTTCGGAAAACCTTTTGGATTTAGAACAGTGGTGTCACTGCGTTGTGCACTGCGAGTTTGTACAAAGAATCTTGATAGTTTTGTTTCTTTCTTTTTTGCTCTCTTCTGGGGGGGTCCCTGGAACAAAACATTTTCAGATGGGGTTCCTTAGTCAAATACATATACGTTTGGGGGTCCTTCACATGGTTTGAGCACCACTGATGTAGCAATACATTTTTCAGAAAACTGTTTTAGAAGACATTTGTAGAATCGGCTCAGGCCTTAATGGGTTAATATGGCAGCCCTGTTGGTGCATCGCTCCAATGAGCAGCAGCAGCCAGTACGCGTATATGGTATATCTGTGGATAAAAGGACCACATACCTTTGGATTCGCTAGCAGGGGTTCGCAAACCTTTTTAGGCTGTGACCCCCAAAATAAACATGTATGAACGGGGGACCCCACCCTGACAAGCACTTGGAATTGTAGGTATTACATTTAATGTGACTCGGTTCCACAGATAAATATATAGACGATCTATAGCCGCTTTACATGCTCACGCCGCCTCGCGTTGTGAGCATGTAGATCTGCTATTTTCACAATGTTCACCTCTTGCTTACTTAATATTTGACAGTTTGGCCTGTTTGGTATTGAAACGGCCTTGAAAGTCCTTAAATAGTCACTTTAAAAATGTGCAGATACCCTGTATACACTTATACTTTGTGTTGGTTTGTTTACCATTAAGTGGGGGGGGGGAGGGGGGAAATGACATTAAGCTAATCATCTGGGGACCCCACAAAATAATTTGGGGACTCCACTTGGGGTCCAGACCCCAAGTTTGAGAACCACTGCACTAAAGGAAAGGTCCTCTGCCTCCCCAGAGATGTGTGACATGATGTGCCATGGACCCTGCCCTGCTGGCAGCTAAATGCCATGTCACCTTCCATTAGTCACAGGCTGTTACACCCACCACCTGCTGCCTGGTTCATCCTGGTAGCAGTGATAGTTCAGGTAGTCAGGGCAGTGTCACTCACATCTCCTCTAGTTATACAATGGATAATAGATGTGTGGGAATCTCCTCTTACAATGTTTTTTTGTCTTTTCATTTATTTCTGATGCTTTCATGTTTTTGGCAAATGTTCCGCCCCAGGATAAATAAGTTGCGATTTCTTTGGTCACAATAATCGTGATATGACTTTTTCATATCGTCCCATCCCTAGTTTGGAAGAGGACATGAAGACAGACAACATAAGGGAAAGATTAGAGAGAAGCTTGTGTGTGAAGTGTCGCTCGCCATCCTCCAGCACTGTGGATATCGGCGTCATTGAATCCAATATGCTGGGATAAAAACGTGGCAGGGCTGTTGACACATTCTATAGGTCATGAACTGGAATTAAACCTCACAGCGCTTACCCTTCATCGTGTGTAGCATTGTGCACTGTTCCATGGAGAGCTGAACACTTTATCCATCTATTTGTCTTCAAGTGCTTTCCCTGTCCAAAAGTGGATAAAGATGCAAGTCTGTTGATGGCATAGTCTCTATGGACATGCACTTAACCTCCAGCTGACCTTAGATCTGATTCCACTTGTATTTACCTCCCTTACACTCTCCCCTACTCAGACTTCTTTTAATGGATCTAAAGTAAATCTACCTTATCCTTTACTTCTTTTCTTTTTCTTTTTTTATACAGTTTCCATTCCATTTTCCCCCAAATAAATTCAGAATATTTTCTGAAATATATATATATCTATATTTTTTAAATATTGAGCCGTGATGGAACACGTGAGGGTTGTAGAGCGGGAACCTTTGTTCTGAAGCTAAAATAAATCTGCTCTTACACAAACTGGACTGGTTGGCCCAGAAAACTATTCTAAATGGTAAATGGTACATTAGCGCCTTTTATCCAAAGCACTTTACAATGTGCACTAAATTCGCACACCCGATGGCAGAGGAAACCATGCAAGGCACTAACCTGCTCACCCGGAGCAGTTGGGGTTTAAGGGTCTTGCTCAAGGACACTTCAATACTAACCCTGGTGGGGCGGCATAGCTCAGGGGTAGAGAAACCGTTATTAGAGCACGAAGGGTTCCCGAAGGGTTCCCAGTTCGAATCCGGGCTCCTCCTGAGTTAATGTCGAAGGGTCCTTGGGCAAGACTCTGAACCCCACATTGCTCCCGGTGAGTAGGTTGGTGCCTTGCATGGTTTCCTCCGCCACCGGTGTATGAATGGGTGAATGTAATGCACAATCTCTGTAAAGCGCTTTGGATAAAAGCGCTATATAAATGCACCATTTACCATTTATCGAACAGGGAACCTTACGTTTCCCTAGTGCCTGCTTTACCCCCTTTACCCCTTGAACCACCCTTGAACCACTGCCACCTTTAGATCATATTTATACAATTGTTATATTTATGCCTCTCGTTGTTTCTGCTGTGTCTTCCAGTTGATGCGTGGTCAGTCGCCTTCTCTCCAGACTCGAAGTACATCGCTACTGGCAGCCATCATGGGAAGGTTAACATCTTTGGAGTGGAGAGTGGCAAGAAGGAGTACTCTCTAGACACCAGAGGAAAGTTTATCCTCAGTATCGCTTATGTAAGGAAATATCACTCCATTCCCTGTGTGCTTGTAGCATCTTAAGAAATCGCAATAGTTAATCATTATAACAACAATACGTTTAAATCATTACCATTTCACCATTACAACACGTTCCCCCATCACACACATGGTCATACACAGGCGGGCTAATTTCAGCTGAATTACTGTGTTCTCATTTGTGTTCTGATCTTTGTTAGGTGATTTGTTTGTCAATTAAACGTAATGGTTTACATTAACTTATCTCTCTGTGCTATCATGATAATGGAGTGAACTGGTTTATGGACATTTCTAGGAAGATTGGTTGGAGTAATTGATTGTGGAAAACAACAAGATCAGTTTGTGAACCTCACATAAATAATCTGAATACATATAGTTTCCCCACAGGATGGTACTTTTGGTACAGCATTTATCAACAGTGCTGTAAATGAGTATGTTGTTTTGCTGCTGTCGTATTTCAGAGTCCAGATGGGAAGTATCTGGCCAGTGGAGCCATCGATGGAATCATCAATATCTTTGACATTGCCACGGGGAAACTTCTGCACACACTGGAAGGTATGTAGAACCAGCCTTGTTAATGAGGAATGTAGAAGACATTAAGACACTTTAGTCATTTAGCAGATGCTCTTATCCAGAGTGACTTGCAAAGTGCCAGTCGGAGTAAAGGACGTGGTCAACTGAGTAAGTGCTCAAGGAATTGGAGTAGACGGGTAGAGTTTGTGCTTCAAAATAAATATATGTAGCATATTGTGGTCAAACCTGCTATCTAAGTAATGGTTACATGTTACAATGTAACCTAGTATATAAAGGCCACTGCTCACAACATCAAAACTCATTATTACTAGTAGGACGCCTCAGGGCGACATGCCATCTGGCCAGTGATGTATATCGGACCAGTTACCCATATATGGAGATCCATGTACTGTATGTAGTACATCCCTTTTATGCCCAGAACCAGCAAGACAGATATGGGCTGTCTTCCTCCATATATGGGCATTCCCATTTGAAGTCCTGTTAGATATGGGCTTAATATTGATGACATCAGGGATCTCCATATATGGGCATAAAAGGGATTTTGTTAGAGTGGTTCCCATGACATCACAACATACAACATATTTTATGCCCATTACATGGAGATCCCTATCTGAATCAGCCACACAGATATGGGCCATGTCTTGGCCATCTGGCCAGTGATATATCTCGATGACATCAGGGATCTTCATATAAGGGCATAAAAGGGATTCTGGGGAATACCCATATATGGACTTTTACATAGGTGATGTCATAGTGATGTGTCGTGTCAAGGGAACAAACCCATAGACTGTAAACATGTGTACACACAGAGACAAGCTGTGCCATTTCTCATGGTAAACTACGACCTTCGGTCACAACAAATTATTTCAAAACAAAGTTCAGACTAATAAGGTCTGTATAAAGCAAAACACAGATTTTCTCACGTTTCCAGTCCAGGGATTCAAACTAATGACATGTCTGGTCACAAGCCAGCAACTTTACCCCCTAGGCCACCTGCGGCGGTTAATGGCTGCTGAACTGGGAAAATATCACCTACCATTGTGGTGCCCTTGAGTAAGGCTGTAGTTGAACTTTGCAGCTCCCAGTGAACAGCAGGAAACTATGGTTGTACTGGTTAGCTCCAAATGGCCAGCAGTAGAACACTGTGGTTGTAATAGAATGTGAGTAGCAGTGTGATGTGTTGCTGAGAAAAGAGCATCAGTAGTACCCCATGGATTTTTCTGATTTAAAACAACTGTTGAAAAACCATCATTAAGGCTGGTGACAGACCTTCTTTCTACTCTGTCTGTGTTTCTACAGGTCACGCTATGCCTATCAGGTCTCTGACCTTCTCTCCTGACTCCCAGCTCCTCGTCACAGCCTCAGACGATGGATACATCAAGATCTATGATGTGTGAGTTAAATTAACTGTCATATCACAAGATCTGACCAAAGTAGAAATCTTAATGTCAGGGATTATTTGTTAGAGCAAGTTCCTTATCTTGGTTAAGAAAGGTTGGGTATTTGTGCTGTAAAATAAAATAAATAAATAAATATACATTCAACTGTGATATAGACCCTCTCAGCACAATTAAAACCATATAAGACCCCAGCTGTTATTATTTTTTATTGTAAAAGTACCATTAGCTATCATAATATTACTGTTGACGATGATAAAATAATGCAGAGGTCTTCAACAGGGGGCCTGGGACCCCTAGGGGTAGCCTCGTAAACCACTCTCTTCCAAGATGGGAGGAGTCAGTTTACTAGGCTACCCTAGGGGGTCCTCAGAGTTACTACAGGGGGTCCTCCAAATCTTTGTGTGATAGAAACTTTTTTCTTTTTTATATTAACCACTTGAACCCTAGCGTCCATATTCAGAGAACTTTAGCCAGAAAAATCTATTAACATGCTGTGGGGGTCCTTGCTTCATTTTCTCTCTCAACTAAGGGGTCCTTGGCCTGAAAACGTTGAAAACCCCTTAAGTAATGCATAACATCAAGTAATGTAACTGTACATAAACGTGTGTGTTGCAGGCAACATGCCAACCTGGCAGGTACGCTAAGTGGCCACGCCTCCTGGGTTCTTAACGTTGCCTTCTCCCCGGATGACACTCACTTTGTCTCCAGGTACAAACCAACTGGTCACAACACCAATAATAATAATAATAATGTCAGCCGCTGCCGTATAATGATGTTAAAAACCTCCTCTCCTATCATTTCCTCTCCGCAGTTCATCAGATAAGAGTGTTAAGGTGTGGGATGCCAGTACCAGAACATGTGTCAACACTTTCTTCGACCATCAGGACCAGGTGAGATACTTAAACTTCATGGACGGTCTGATTTCATACAACACTGTTCACTCCAGAATAGATGTACAGGAGATCTGCTGTTTTCGGACAACCGAAATGAAACCACCATTTGTGTGGGGAAAAAAAATGTTGTATGAATGAAAGAAGAAAAAAAAACGGTTGTTAACTTCCCAATTTCCTATTCAATCTTGTAGCGTCACACCTTAATCCTCAGATTCAGAAGTTTATCAGCTTTTTTAATTCCTGCTCTCAAGCCTGTTCTTCTAAATTATATTCTTCTAAATAAATCTGATGAACAGCATTATAGTGTTTTTCAGGTGTTCGCATCAAGCTTGCAGGATAGACATTATTGCTTTTGCTTTAATTTGTACCTTTGTATCTCTCTTAGAGATACGTGAAAGATGCTGAATGTATTATTATTATCATCAGTAGCAGTAGTGCCTCCTCTAGTCTATTCACATCCTCTGCCCCTGCCCTGTCCACTGTGTCCAGGTGTGGAGTGTTAAATATAACAACACGGGGTCCAAGATCATCTCAGCTGGAGATGACAGAGCCATACACATCTATGACTGCCCCATGTGATACTGCTGGGTCAACAGGGAAAGCTCTGGGATCGCTGAAGCTCATTTCCCAAACATACAACTCTGTAGATTCCTTCAGGTTTGGTTTGAGGATGGAATGGACACATTGTCCATTGGATGGACACATTGTAAATGACTTTGCACGGCCTGCTGTGGTCAAATAAACATTTTTTTGTAATTCTTTTGCATTCTCTTGCATTTCTTGTATTTAAATGCATTTCTCCCTTAAGATAGTTGTCAATGTTACACATTAACGATATATTATTTTTTAATATTATAAACTATACAGATAGATGACTTTCAAGGTGTTCTGAATAACGCTGGCAAAGTTTCCACGAGATGGCTTGATTCTCAGATTTCATATCCTTTTAATACATTATTGAAAACGAAATCTCTTGTTTTTCTTTAGTCAGCTTGGGGGATTATAGATGAGTGAGGAACCTTGCACTCATTTCTGATTTTCCATTCTGTCGGTTGGTTGAGTTAAATACCAGAACATATAAGACAAGTGTAATCTTGCACTCCCTCTGCTGGTCCAGCACAAGTACTACAGTCAGAAATTTTGTACATGCAGTATTCATTTATAGTAGCGTTATTTTATTTAGATGCTTTTTGTGTGTGTGTTTTTTACCCCTTTTCTCCCCAATTTAGTCATGCCTATTAATTCCTTCACACAGCAGTGTTGTTACTGCTGTTTCCTACTGACTCACCTGACCTGCCGTGACGAGCCCCCTACTCCTTCCGCCCAACGCTCCCTAGGAATATGTGCAGTGATAACACCTTCCCCGCTCGGACACACCATGGTGGATTTGAATCCATAACCTTGGCGGTGATGGGCAGGCACCTTACCACTGCGCCACCCGAGCACCCTATTTCTGAGTCCTTTAAAGCTCAGGGTGTTGGAGATTTTCCCAGGCTAATTTCTTACCACTATATGTCTTGGGGTCCTCCAGTGTTTTAAATCTGATTTTAGATCAGTGTTGAGTGTGTGTTCAATCCACGGCCATTTGACACGTTCTATACAGCCTTATTTTGGAAATATCAATATAGGTGAACATAAAAAAAAGGAGAAAAGCATAGAATGTCAAATAGCTGATTTACATGCTCATGTGTTGCATGTTTCTTCCGTTTTCCCTGAAATTACATCTCTGCTCACTCTTTAGCTCTTGGCTCTTATTTTCTTCTTTATTCCTGTTTTACACTTCTTACCACTGGTCAGGAATCTTATCTATTAAATGCACAGATGTCTGACAATGGCAGTGTTCAAGACAACTTTATTTGAGCAGTTTATCTTTCACATATAAAGACAGACGCATGAATCTAATTTTGACTCATTTGCCAAATATCATACACAATCAGTACATTTCATTTGCTCAGTGTCCACATGTCACTTCATGAAATGGAACAAGTACATGGTCAACTTTACTGCCTCCCCCCCCCCAACAAAACAATTAAAAAACATTGGCACAAAATATTAATTCACCACCAGTGGGATGTATTGCATCCCAGGAAACAGTTGTACAGTACACCCACAGCTTCTCCAGCTGTTTTGAAAAACAAAACAGGCAGTGTGAGTTATATACATGTATATACTGTACTGTGACTTTATAGACAACTTAAACCCAGTCCTTTAAGCATAATAACCTCTATGTTCTCTCTTAAACTCCAATACAGCTCCCAGGTCTGGCTAAAAGAATTAAAAGAAATCTTCACATGGCTATAGGCTACACAAACAGCTTCTCCAGCTGCTGTGGGTAAAAAGAGGCAGTGTTCTAACATAATGACTACCAACTGTTGATCTTAATATGAAACGGTGAGTTTCACACAGATGTTGTACCTCTTATGTTTAAATGGGTGGCACAAATGCCAGACATATGAATATTTAAATAAAAAATGTGTTTGTCTGTTGTTGTGTATGGGTCTGAGGTATCAGAGAACAGTTATGAATAATGGTGATATATGAAAAGATAAAATCAAAGATCCATCCAGTATGGATGTAATAAATATACAGTAGTTTATCGGGTAGCTTTGGGAACAATGCACAATTTTTTCATGCTTTACTACATAGATGTGTTTGAGTATATGAACATTTTTGTTCACTAATATAGGTACACAGACATTTCTCTCAAATTAAAGTGTTCAGACCTAGAATAATGCAAACAAGTGAAATTATTTTTTAAATAAGCCAATACTATTGTTTTAACTACCGTTTTAACAGAAATCAATATTTGGCCTAATAGCCCTGATGTGACAACAGCACTGTTGCCATCTAGCTGGTTCTCTTGCATCAAGATGGTGATGGCCCTAGAGTGGCTTTTATACAATACCGCAATACGATATGGTTCAAGTCATCACCTGATCAATACCACATTTAGTAGTGTTTTGTAATTGAAATTAAACAGACACTGCTAGAAGTAATGGCTGCAATGCATGTCGAGATACAGGAGTGTGGGCTTCCAGAGCTGTGTCTGTTTGTGTAACCATTCTCCAGAAGCAAAACAAAACACAAAACATGTATTATGTATTGCAGGGATTCCTAAACTGTGGTGCGTGCACCCCCTATGGTGCACGAGTGCCCTCTAAATAATGTTACATAATATAAAAATATATGTCCATTCATATATTTCCTTTGCATGTGGGGGGTGTGTCAGCTAGGCCAGGAGGTAACAGGGGTGC
This sequence comes from Nannobrachium achirus, assembly GCF_963921795.1. Classification (NCBI taxonomy): domain Eukaryota; kingdom Metazoa; phylum Chordata; class Actinopteri; order Myctophiformes; family Myctophidae; genus Nannobrachium; species Nannobrachium achirus. The sequence goes on from NC_137820.1 coordinate 49,553,577, forward strand.
ACGGCCAAAAAGGTTTGGGAACCGCTGATCTATTGGAATGCACATTCAAGCTTTTAAACAATCACCATTTTAAAGCCGTGATTCTCAACTCTGGCCCTGAGGACCCAGACTACCAACAAATAATCTACCAGATTGTTAACTCCAGGGCTAATTAAGTGGCGACTAGAACTAAAATGAAGATCCGATGAGAATCCATGCCTAGAGTTAAATCATTAGCACAGGCCATTGATTTTGTCACCTTGAGAGCTAAATAAGATGTATTAACACTCTAGTCACAAACATGTACATCATTTACAGTTCAGTCAAATTTGCATGTGCTGTTCTATAATAACACTTCCCCAAGTAAAATAAAATTTTAAAGGTCAACAATTCAAATGTTTAACCAGGATCCTATAATTCTATTGGACGTGATCCTCCACATACACTGTATGTTTTATGTACTGTAGGCTGGCAGTTTTCCCAACGCCTTGGAATGATAGAACCCAGGTTTAAAATCTGTGATGTTTCCCCTTTAATTATGAAATAAGTCCTAACCACACCCAAAAATGTACATCTGTTTTCAAATAATATGGCAGTACACACTATACAAAAACAAGCAGCAGTACCAACAATTTATTTGTTCCTGAGTCGATGTTTTTGTCCTATATGACATATTGAATCACTGCTTTACAGGATAGATAATAGGCCTATCTGGAATTTATATAGTGCTTTTCTAAGTACTCAGACACTTTACATGTGTGGGGGCCAGGGGAGAGGACAAATGGTGATGATGAACGTCATTTTTCTTCAGGCTGACAACTCATGTGTTACACAGGTATTGCAGTTTGGTTTTTGTTCTTTCTCCTGTGGTCCCTTGCACACTAGGTGGGAGGGATGCTTACCAGGTGAGGTTGCTCTTAATATGGTACCGTCTTATTGAGTATGAGTTACTGATCCATTGAGAGGATGGCAGAATAAAGCTGTGGTCACTTCACACCCTTCAGAATGTGAAGTGATCGCCAGCCAACAGAAGCATACTAATGGCCGGCAAAGGCAGTGAATGGACCCTTATGATTACCTATCACAGGACACATGTCCCTCACTTCTCTACAAGACCCTGCTCTGCACTCCAAGCAGACTCTTCTTCTTCCTCCTGGCTCACAGGCAGTGTTATGACTAGGGCTGTCACGATTATGACATTTTACATGACGATTCATTTTCTCTCAAATAATTGCGATTAACGATTTAATTGTTTTTGTCGTTGACAATTACATTTCTGTTTGGCTTTTAGGCTTTGAAGTTGCACATGGTAGATATGAAACATAAGCTAAATATACAAAGAAATTACTGACATATTTGACAACTTTATACTTAAAAAAGAACATTGATAGTGCAAATAGCCGATCTACAAGCTCACAACGCGTCGCAACGACGCGTTGTGAGCTTGTAGATCTGCTACTTCCACTATTCTTTACATGGAAATGATTATGACGATTATGAAAAATAATCACGGTTATGTCAAATAATCACGATTACACAATTATGTAATAATTGTGACAACCTTAGTTATGACCTCCCCTCCTTAGTCACTACTACAGCCTCATTCACCATTTTCCACCGCAGCCTAAAAATGTATCTCTTCACAGTCACTCCACCTCATACTCCTCTTTCCTTGTATCACTTTTTTTTAAATAGATTTACTGGTTACTTGTTCACGTATACAATAATATGCATGTTATTTAGACAAGACATATACGGTGTGCTTGTCCACAAATGTAGGTTGGATGTTTACCTGGTATCCTAGCTACAATTTAGACATTTAGGCACACTTATCCAGAGTAACATGACAAAATGCAAGATTGTAGTGAATGACAAACTAACTACAGTAGCATACCAGGTAAAGATTAGTCCAACATCATGTCTTAACATGATGCCAAATAACATAGTGTTTGTGGTCAAATAACATGACATGTGAACAATTAACCAACATACACTAGCATTAAAAATAAAATAAAAAAGTTTGTCCGATACCAGTATCGGAAAAGCTACCAATACCGCCTAAAATGGTGGAATCTGTATGGGCGAGTACTATGCCATTCAGATACAGTACCATGTAATTTATCACATGATGAGATTTCATTTACAGTAATATTTTGAATTGATGTGCCACTACTGTTTTATATTCTTAGTGTACAATTTACATTATTTGACTAACTTTTTTATTTACAGTATTCCTAGATCAGTGGTTCTCAAACTTTTTAATTTCAAACCCCAAAGAGTGTACAAGTCATTTGGTTCCATTTGTACAATCTCAAAGAGTTACAGACTTGTAAGGGTCCATTTGGCACCCCCTGAGGGTCCCTGGATCCCACTTTGAGAACTACTGTCCTAGATTTGATTTTATTACACAATGGTATCGGATCAGTACTCGATATCGACCGATAAGCAAGTTATGGGGGGGATCAGAATCGGTATACCAAAGAGGTTACTTTGTAGCATTTAAGTGTTTTATTTATATTCCATTTACCCAGTTTGACTACGGCTCATGCACTTTCTAAGTCACTCTGCAAATGCCTAAAGAATTACATTTTAATTTAGTCTAACCACCTCGTGCGGAGGTCCTGTTCCACTCTAAAAAGAAACCTGGTCCATTGTTTGCCTCAACTTAAATATGGATGATTCATTTGGAGGCACTATTCTAAAACCCTTTCTAGAAGATGTAGTGGTGAAAGTGATGCTGAAATCCAATAGGTAACCATTTTGTTTATTAAAAAAGAAAAGAAAAGAAAACTATTAGACAATAGACAATATATGAATTTAGTCCCTGCTCACCATTGACTGTTTTCAAGCAGTTCCTTTCCTGTTAACCAACTGTCATTGAGAGGTCATAGTCGGTTGGGAGAGTAGGGACCACTGAGGCAGTCTGTAGGCAAACACCTGTGCTTTGTGGCAGAGTTCACCAGTGTCTGGTCGCGACCAGATCGTCCCGCAGACTGAGTCTCTTCAGGGTCTCGTATCCGACCACGATGAGCACAGAGGTGGGCAGGGAGGAGATGACGCGCGCTGACAGACCTTTGGTCATTCCCCACAGCCCCTCCTCCGCCAGCAGCTGTTTGAACGTCTCTACCACAGACGACCGGCCCTCCACCTTAAACAGGATCAAACAGCAACCACAACCAAAGAAACGTCAGTCAAAATCAATGAAATGTAAATGGTAAAGCCCATGTTTAACTTGTGGGTGGCATCAAGGCACAGTCACAATTCCGGGTAACACACGACCACACAGCACTTGAGTGCATCCCAGATTAGGGATGGGACGATAAGCGATATTATCGTTTATCGTGATAAAAAACAATAATCGAGATTTACTTTATCATGAAATTGTCCTCCGTCATGCACTGTCTGGGATCAATTCACCTTTTATTTACCGAGCTGCATATCTGGTACCATTTAAACACTCTATTGGTTAAATGTACAACACTCTATTGGTTAAATGTACATATAATATACATACTTGATAGTTGATACAGTCTTTTATTCACTCTCTACCAAATCTCTTTGCCAAGAAATAGCCGATCTACGAGCTCACAATGCGTTGCCAATGCGGCGGAATGTTCCGCGGGGAATGTTCCGCCCCAGGATAATGGATGCTGGGGATATTTTGATTATTTCGATAATATTGTAAATCGCGATTTCTTTGGTCACAATAATTGTGACATTTTCATATCATCCCATCCCTATCCCAGATATACCATATGTATGTATGTGTAACAGTCAATGGATTGGGCAGAAAGTGACTGTTACAGTTTACCTGTACTCTGGCTCGAACCACGTCCATCGGATTGGTGAGGGTAGAGGCTGTAGCTGCAGCCATTGGTCCAGCAACAGCTTGCAGGATGAGGTGGGGGCACTCACTGGGGGCCAGCCTCGACAGCCGCTCTGGGGATGGAGAGAACCGTATGAATGAACTGCACAGATCGATTCACACTGTCATGGCTTCCATTCTGGCTCATGACCTTCCTTTTACAACCTCCGCTTTATCGTCAGTCACAATACTGTTTTTCTTCACTGTGTGGTCAAACTAATTCATAATGCTAATAGAATATAATACAATGGCTGGTTACCTGCATAGAAATGGTAAAATGGCCACCAGAGAGCACTGTTGGGGATGTAGGTGAGTAGCGAGGCCAGATATCCTCTGTAGAATCCACGAAACCCGTCAGCTGCCAATATCTGCATCACAATGTCTTTCGTCTGCCCGAATGTGAACTTACTCTTGCTTGCTGCGATCACCATCTTAGGTTTCACCTTACGACAGAACAAAACAAAAATGTCTTGCAAATGTCTAGTGGTGGGCATTTATGTTCGTTTCCCTTCACCGTGCTGGAATAATAAATAAATAAACTGGGAAGCCTGGTGAATCTTCAAATTAAAAGACATAATCCTAGGCAGATACATAATCCTAGTACACAGCTAAAATGATAGAATACGTTAAAAGTGTTATGTAATGGGTTGTGAGGTCTGAATCACACGTACTGTATAATGCTCATCCGTTTCTCTCCAAGAGAGTGCAATATTGACATTGATAATGTGTGCCTACTATGGCCAAGACTTGAACTTAACACTTAACACACAGGGCCACAATGGAAACAAGTACCCAGGACTTTTTCCTCTTACTGTTCCACATGCTGTTTTACATTTCTGATGAATTAAGTATTCAATGAATCAATCAAAAACTATGCAAGTTAAATCATAGAGCTCTCTTCCACAGCATTTAGTTTTATACACGTTTAGATGACCGTTCTTTGCTTTGAATATTGCGTTGAAATGTCTCCATTTCTTCTAAATCTTCTTGTGGGTATTCTTTTCTCAGGAGTTGCAAACTTATTTTTGTTGCACCAGCAAAAGGAAAGGAATTTAATCATATCCATCCTTATATACAATTTAGAAGTTAGCCACTCCCTGAGAAGTTAATCACGCCCCGTGTACTGTATCCCGCTGCTACACTGCAGCTATGTTAGCACAGACCCACGGCCCAATTCCCAAAACCATTTAACCAACAGCACAATCCTACCTCTCGCTTTTGGACCGTCGCTATTTATTGTCTCTTTATGCATTCTTTTACCTTCTTTGCCCCGCTTTTCTGCCTCAGCCGCGAACGGTGCTACGTCACATATCATTCTTCCTGAGACGACAATCACTTATCCTTTACAGTCTCTCCTTCTTCCGTGTCTCTCAAGTAAACGTCCCTGACGTATGCGGATGCGACGTGCCTTTGCGCAAGTGGAACCTATACTTCTCTGCCGGAGCCGCCGCTACGTCACTGACTCCACCTTTGCCTTCAGAACCCATGTCGCCTCTCGCGACCGAGTTTTTCCCGGTGAACCTAAGCGCAACGGTGGGGGCTTGGGAGTGTGGGGAACACGCACCACTGACTACTATTGCAGATGATGGAGAGCTTATATAGCTTAGCCTTTGTATTGAAAATGAGAGGCACTCTTGCCGATTTATTAAGAGTCGAGACTCGTATTTAAAAGTTATTTGGGGCCATGATGATGATGATATCCTTTTCTTCCCACAACTAGACTAAGGATTTATGTGCAAACACTAGGATTTTCTAGTAGTAATACGATTGGGATGTTCATATTTCCCCTTATGACCTGTAGATTTCCTCTTTGCTTTCTTAACATGTCCAGCCCTACTTCAAAGCAAAAAAGTGGTTTTCTCATAAACATCCCATTTCATCTTGACAATAAATTAAATACAAACATTAAATTTCCTAAATATTATTATTAGTATATTAAATATTCCACCTTGAAGCGTGTCAAGTGCTCTCCTTGTCCCTGCATCATCAGCTGCTGTGACACGATGTCTATGGGCACGGTGATGGTCTGAGCCACCAGGGACGCCGAGCCACCCGCTATCACTGACTTCACAACGTTACTGGGCGAGTAGTGCGACACATACTTGCGCGCCAGCTCGTAGGTGGTGATGTAGGCCTGGCCAGACACCAGGGTGAACGTGTTGACCATGAAGCCACGGTAGAGGCCCCGCACACCTTCTGATCCCAGGATCTTGCGGAACGCATCCCAGGTACCAGAGTAGAGGGCTTTGCCCCTCTGGACCTACACAGGAGTTTAGGACCATTTTATGACATTTTAAAGAGAGGACCTTGTAGTCAGCCTAAAGAAGCAGGTTTTAAAAAGCCACCACAAATTCAAAATGCTGCAGCCAGAGTGCTCAAAGGGACGAGGAAAACAAACACTTTACTCCCTGTCAGATACCGAATAGATGGTTGGCTGGCAGTGGCTGTAATTTTTAGATCTTTTTGTTCATTATTATTTGTTTTTTTTTAAGCACACCGAGTTCACCTTGCATGGAATGTGCTATACCAGGGGTCTTCAATGTTTTCAGGCCCCCTTAGCTGAGAGAGAGATGAAGCAGGGCATTCTCATCGATTTCATAGATAGATTCATAGACTTGTTTGACACTTTAACCACTTAAAATCTTAAATCGACGATACTTAGCAAACTTGACCGTTCACACTGTACTTGGTCTGCTCTTTTTTACCTCTACACCATACCTATTTGCCAAAGATAGCTGATCTACAAGCTCTCAATGCCTCGCAGAGCGAGGTGTTGAGAGCTTGTAGATCAGCTATTTTTGGCTAAAGTTCTCCTCAGAGCATAGGGTTCAAGTTGTTCATTTAAAATAATTATCCTATCACACAAGGATTTGGCAGCTCCCCTGTAGTAACTCTGAGGACCCCCTGTTGAAGTGCTATACAAATCAAACTGACTTGAAGAACAAAAATAAACAAATGAGCTCCTACAAAAGCTATTAGCCCAAGCTAGTAAACCTAAAACATTTTGTAACACAGACTATTGGAGCTTTAGATTTAGAGCACATTTGTCATTGTGTATATGTGTATATTTGTGAAGCTGACCTGCAGGCGTGTCCGAATGAGGCTGAATGGGTAGACGGTGGCACGAGTCGTCAAGGTCATGAACACCCCTAAGGAATAGAATTTCCTCTTGTCCAGATCCTCCCACTCTATGATCTGGATGGCGCCTTTCTGGTGCATGATGCTGCCTGCTGGCCCCGTGAGGGAGAGAGAGACGGGCTGATAGGGAAAAGTGTGCTGTGGAAAAGAAGTGAGGAGGAGAAAGACAGAGGAGGCGGGGGCGCGTAAGGATAGGCCCCCCTCTTTTAAAGCCCCATGTGTTCTGTCATGGATCCTCTCACCTCTGCCGTCACCTGTGGAAATAGAACAAAAAATAATAAATTAATATTATTAATATGGTCTTGTTTCTTGTATCTGCAGATAACTTTGACAGGCCAACTCCTTCATCTTTTCCCAAATGTCAATGGCCAGGTTTCCGAGGTGATATAAAATATATTCTCAGTTTCTCACTCCCACGTCAATAAATGATTGTTTGCTTTATATATATTATCTATATACTACCTGGGGGCAGCGGTGGCCCATTAAAGGTTAGAGTTGTGTGCTTGTGGCCAAAAGGTCACCAGTTCGATTCCCTGGACCGGGAGAGCATTTTTTGCAGGTCTTTCCATCCGAGCGTATCAAAAAAGCAACTGGGTTAAGCACCGTTGGTCCGACCAGTTTAACACTCACCAGGTTAGCATTCACCAGCGTCGGCAGGTTAGCATTTCACCAGGTTAGCATTCACCAGCGTTAGTTTTACCGAGGTTAGGGTTAGGGTTAAGGTTAGGTTTAGGTGTATCTCTGTCCCCCCGACTTTCGGCACCTCCGCGCAGCCAATCACAAGCTTCCGCTGCCTTAACCCAGTTGCCTTTTTTGATACACTCGGACTGAAAGACCTGCAAAAGACACTCTCCCTCCCTGGACCAGCAGAAGAAATCTGGTGGGCAATGTTAATGCGCTGAACTACCCCTCCCTAACCCCTGTTTAAGTGCCCTTGAGCAAACGCACTGAACCCCCAATTGCTCCAGTGGAGCCACTCAATGCCAACAGCATTATACTGGGCAGTTGAGTTCCCAGGTTTTAATGTGTGAGTGTCTGTGAATGTAAAGCAGGGCATTGCTGATAAAGAACATAATGTATGTGCTCATCGATCCTCCCCTGAATAAATAAGGTCAAAACTAAACTAAACAAAAAAGAAACCTGCGTGACACCATTCCAGCAGAGAAAGGTCTGAGCAGTTGTGCACAAAGCGTGTCACACAACAAATGCAACACACAAGGCTGTACTGTTCACAGGCTGCACACAAGTTATGGTCCAGACGTGAAGCATGCATTAATGGCAATACCACTGTAGATATTTTTCACATTGCAAGCAAAAAGCAAATATCAAATTATTTTCAAATGATCCTTTCAGGACAGAATACAGGGACCATATCACCTTTATCTAACCCTTGCACTAGAATGACTCTGATATTACATAGTATTTCATGAATTCCATTAAATGTATGTAATATCACAGAAATCTCATCTAACCCAATGAATTAACTATACCTCACATGTATATAATATAATGATACTGTAAGTGGGTTCACAACCTGCTAGCTTTCTGTCTAATCAGGGAAGTTACCTCGCTGTAATTATACGGGGATTCATTCAGCCAGAGACAACCGATGGTCGTGGACCCCAGCAGAGGGTAATAGAAAGTCCAGCAGTACAGGGTCAACATAATACCAGTCTGACCAACTTTGGCCTATATACGTTTATGTAAGAACATATGCAACACATACACGGAAATGCTTTTTACCACAATGAATGACACTTGATCTGTCCTTGAAACTCAATAACAATAGCAAGGTGATTCATGCATGTTAGGAGAATATACCCAGATGTTACTGTGTAGCAGTAGCAAGCATTGTGTTTAATGTGTTACTCAAGTGCAACTCATGTTGAAGCACACAGCGCACACAAAACCCACATAGACTTCCTTCTTGTTGTGCGCCTCACTCACCTAAACATGGAGCATCCACGCCGAGTCTTCATAGGAGTGTGTGCACAATGCAAGAAGGCAAGCCGTGGTAGTTCTGAACGCCTGGGCCTTCAACGCTACTCCAGGTGTTTGTGTGTGTGCGTGTTCGCTGTGTTGTAGAAGTCATGCCGTCCCCTCCATTCTGCTGGTATGGAAGCTCTGGAAAACATTGGACTGGTTGCAGGTTGCAGATAGCAGGTTGCAGATCCGGTCTGGTGTCTAGAGCGGATACGGAACCGGTTGTTGCGTGTATGTGCGCGGGCAATTGACCAGATACAGTAGGCGGGCTCTAGACCGGATCAGGGCACTGAGCAGCAAATAGAGACCAGAAAGCTTAGTGACGCAAGTGGGTGGAAAACAGACATTATTGACAAAAGGTGAAAGGTCATGGACTGGAGTTTAATTTTTTATTATTTTGTATTAAAAATGAATATTTTCGCTTTTGAACAATCATTCGTTCTACTTGTTTGGTACATTCATTTAATGTAAGACATTAAAATCGAACTTTTATCTTTTTACTTGAGAAAAAGAAACTGCATGCGTCATATCCGTAATGTCATGTGACCATAACTCGGACGTTTTTAAAGTGACAGTACCCCATTTATAATGCAATTAGTTGATATTATTCCACATATGAATCCAATGCTTGTGTAAAATAATGGTCTGTTTGAATATTATATATAGGCTATAGATATATTTTTAGTATCCAACTCAGACACTTAACCAATGTTATGACTGATCATTTTATATTCAAGTGATGATTTCCTCTAAGAATAGCAATGGATTTGGGACAAACTTTTACTGCTTCACAGATTAAAGACAAATATATAAATGTGTGAATACATAACATTGTTGTTTATTGATGCTGCTTTACAACAAAATAATCCAGTTGCTTCATTAATAACCCAAGGTCAAAAACTCATCTGAGACTGTAATTTACAGTATGAATGAATCTTTATTCAAATTCTGAAATGTAGAAAACCCCTCATTTTCAATGCTGTAAACAAGCACATTTTGCCATTTCAAATCCCAGTTCTGCGGTCAATACCGACTGTCGAGTGAGTGTAATGTACAATGACTTTCTACACATTCTAAAACAATGAATGTCTAATGAATGTGAACAATGAATGTGAACTATTAGAAAACTGTAGGCATATTCGTTTGAATAATGGACATATTATGGAAAAGAAATCAAAAAGAAACAAAACTGTATTATTCTATTAAATTGGCTTTGGTTTACTTCTGTAAAATTAAACAAATAGCAGAAAAATAAACATTTACATATATAGATAAAGCAGTAACAAACATCTTATGAGATTATGTTTTGTGTTGTTCTAGAAAGCTTATGTTTTGTGTTGTTCTAGAAAGCTTAATTAATTCTTATCAGTTTTGTATTGATTGAGCTACAATCTGTTTCTTTGTGTGTTGTGTCTTTTTCAACTGTTCTCGCACTTTATATAGCCTGTATAGTGTATATTTTTAACTTAATTGCTCTATATGGTTGATTCTCCAGTATTGTCGATTCTTCTTTCTTGTTTGTTTTTGTCGCTCAGCTGTACACAACAGTCTCTTCTTTGGGAGCCATTTTGTCAACAGCTGGTACTTGACCTTTACAAGAACCTGTGGTTTTACGATTCACGCGTAGAGCATGGTGTTGCCAGCTCCCAACAGCTTTTCTACCTTGACAGACACATCAACTGGCATCACCCTGACTGTGTGGAAGTTACTGTAACTCTTAAGGAAAGGAAAGAGTCTCTCCGTGAACCTGTGTCTGAAGGTGTGCAGAGGTTGGTTAGTATCAGAATCAGAGAAAGACAGCTCTCCTCTGTCCCAGTCCAACTTTACTCTGATCGCCTGGGGTTTGTGGCAGACTTTAACATTAGTGCGTTCTCTGTACATGACTCCAGCCTCGTATTTACCATTTCGACACAACATCAACCAACCTTGTTGTTCCCTTAATTTCCTCTGGCCATGTTTTGTCATCGCACCAAGTTCCCAGTCCTCGAGTCCTACCTCTATGTCCCAGCTATGAGTCCCTGAGTCAAAGCCCTCGGAACCCAGGACACCATGTCTGCAGTTGATCCTCTCTGGGTTGTCAGGAAGCCGCTGGCTCTTCTCAACATATCTCACACTGGTCAGATCCTTGGACAGAATTAAACGAGGTGGGCCAGTATTGGGGTCCAGGATCACAGGACTGTAGGAGACCAACTCCTTCATCTTTTCCCAAATGTCGAAGGCCAGGTTTCCTAGGTGTTTGGACATATCAATCAGTGATTCTGAGACCGGCTTTGGATCCTGCAGCGTGCACTGGGCTTTTTCTAATGTGGTCTTGTACTTGTCCAGAAAAAAGATGTCTTCAGCTTTCAGCTCCTCCTCTATGGCTTTGATTTTGTCTTCGAGGGTCGTTATGTCTTTACTCAGCCCATCAACCTGATCTTTAATCAACAGACTCTTCTGCTGCTCTTCCTCCTGAAGTGCAACAATCTTGTTCTCCTCTTCTACTTGTAGGAACTCGTAAAACCTCTTAAATTCCTCCCTTATCTGTTTCTCTGTCTTCTGTGCCTGAGCTTTCATCCATTTTTCTGTCAGACTGTACTTATCTCTAGTCTCAATAAACACATCCAGCTTCTGTTTCAATGGTGTAAGTGCTGCCCTCCGAAGTTCCTCCTTGGAATCACGAGCGGCTTCATCGACTGGACAACACTCGTGATCTTTATGTCTTTTGGAGGCCTGACACACCACACACATTGGCTCTTGGTCTTCCAGGCAGTAGAGTTTGCGTTTCTCACCGTGCTGAAGGCAGAGAAACCCAGGCCTTGCTCTCCGCTCTTCCTCCTCCAAGTAGGCCTGGCAAAGGTTCTTTAGAGCCAAGTTACGAGGAGGCGCGCTTGTTGCGGAGATACTCCGACACACTGGACATTTTCTCTCCTGCTGGCCCGGCCGCGGCGCCCAGCAGTGCTGCAAACAGAGCTCACAGAAGCTGTGACTGCAGGTGAGGAGGACTGGGTCCTTAAAAATGCTGTAGCACACAGGGCACGTTAGATCGTGCCTCGGGAGGGTCGACGCAGAAGCCATTTCTCTCTCAACGTGAAAATGTTCCCGAGATCTCCACTCACTTTCACATAACGAGTCTTCGAATAACGCTTAAAAAGAATTCAACGGAGTTTGTTTGTTTGCGTCCAAGAGGCGAAAGGAAACAGGGGGAGGGACCGTCGCTTAATGACAACGTAACATCCGGTTTTTTATCTCTCTAGTGATTCTCAACCTGTGGATCGGGACCCCCAGGGGGGTCCCCAAATTATTTTGGGGGGTCCCCAGATGATTAACTGAATAGTGGAATATCCCTTGGATATTCCACTTTCAACAGGGAAACACCTAATGGGCTTTTCTCCACACATACACACCCATTGTAACTTCAAACTCCATTTTAACCATGATAGATTAATTTTCTGGTGACTCATACTACCCTCCTAATATGTGAGCAGGCTATGTTTCTTCCATAACCTTTTTAATTTATTTGTAATAATATTTGAGAAAATGGAAAAAATGAAATACAAAAAAAAAAAAAAAAAGGTTATCGAAAAAACACGGCCTGCTCGCGTATTATGAGGGTAATATGAGTCACCAGAAAAAATAATGGGTGTTTTTAATGAATCTATCATGGTTAAAATGAAGTTTGAAGTTACAATGGGTGTGTGTGGGGAGAGGCCCATGGGCCGAGACGGGTCTGTCTGCAGACCAAAGATTAGGGGGCGGATTGTGGGGGGGATGCTATTGGATAGTATGAGAATGAATCAATCCGCCCCCTGGAATCTCAATCCACCCCCTATGACGTTGCACGGACGAGTCCAGCTGGACTTAGAAGAAAAAACGACAAGCCGTTTTTTCTTCTAAGTCCAGCTGGACTTAGAAGAAAAAGTGGTCCCCAGGCCGGTTTTTGGGGCCTGGGGCCGGCCCTGGGGGTCTGCGGGGGTCCCTGGTGGTGGTCCCCGGGCGGCGGTGCTCGGAGGCCCGCCAGGGACCTCCGGGGACCCCCGCTGGTGGTCCCCGGTGGTCCCTGGAGGTCGCCAGGCCCGGTTTTCGGGGCCTGGCGTCGGCCCTGGGGGTCCGCGGGGGTCCGCGATGGCACCATCGTGTGCGGGGCGGCGAGCCGGTTCCAACGGTACCAGGCTCGAGCGCGAGGCCCAAAGGGCGGTAGAATAGGAGCCTAAAGCGTTTGGCGAGCTTGGGTATCCGCTATGGATTTTTTTTTTTCGGGCTCCAGGGGGTCCGTGGGTGGTCCCTCGGCCGAGGCCGAGGCCCCCAGGTCGGCCTCGAGCAGTGAGGGGCCGGCCCCTGGGCCCTGGAGCTCCGAGCTCCAGGCTCCCAGGCTCTCTCCCCCCTTCCTTCCTTTGTAAAACTCTCCTGAGCAAAGTGGGAACTTCCTCCATCACGGAGGTATAGAGGCCGGCTCTGGGTAGAAAGTGGCCGAGGAGGGAGCCCCGAGTCGGGCTAGAGGGTGTGGAGAGTCGGCCCTGGTGCTCTGGAGGTACCAGAGCCTGGGCAAATCTCCCCTGCCCCTGTCCTTTGAAAAATCCTCCCGCACAAAGTGAGCACACCCTCCATCACGGAGGTGAAGAGGGTGGTGCTGGGTGGAAAGTGGCCCAGATGGGTGTCTTAACTCGGGTTTGGGGTGGGGAGGGTGGTCCCTGGTTCTCTTGGGGGTCCGGGGACCCCCTGGGCTCATTTCCGCCCCGTCCGTGCAACGTCATAGGGGGTGGATTGAGATTCCAGGGGGCGGATTGATTCAGGGGGCGGATTGATTCATTCTCATACTATCCAATAGCATCCCCCCCACAATCCGCCCCCTAATCTTTGGTCTGCAGACAGACCCACTTGCATGGGCCTGGTAGCCTCGTACCCGCCCTCTTCCGGAAACCATTTCATTTGTTGTTTACTAGGCTATGGGCCTGGAGGGCTTGGTAACATTTACTTCAAATACGGTATCTAAATATTGAATCAAGCAAATAAAAAAAATGTTCAGGGGTGTTCATACAAGCCTGATTAGACGATAAAATTACCAACGTTTTTTTTAAAGTGAAATATCCCTTTAATGTGCAACATTGTTTTCTCTTTCTACACATAAACAAACCAGCATACGAGAGTATCTGCACATTTCTGAAGTGACAATTTAATACATTTTAATACCTCTAACATGACAATTAAACATTGGCCAAATTGTCAAGGCAGAAATTGTGAAAATAGCCGATCTACATCCGTTGTGAGCATGTAGATCTGCTATTTTCACAATAGAACCGTGTTATACAAAATGTAATGCCTCAACTCTTAGTGCTTGTCAGGGTGGAGGGTCCCCAGTTAAAATATGATTATTTGGGGGGTCGTGGCCTGAAAAGGTTGAGAACCACTCCTCTATGGGATGGATATGGATATTTTTTTGTTTTTGTCACATTCCTAAGCCAATAATTTGATGACCAGCAGTGGTTCCCGGCCTGGAGACACAAGTGCCTGCTTTGTTCAATATGGAGACACAAAGAGACTTTAAAAATAAAAAGTGTATTATTATGTTTTATTATTATTGTTGTTGTTGTTGTAAGACCCTACTACAGGATGACAAAAACGTAAAAAAGTAAAGAGTCTCTGTGCGTGGTATAAATGTGTAAAGATGTTTCCATCATTCAGGAAAAGACAGTTCTCTCCTCTGTTTTTTTCTTCAGCACTGTGATGTGGTATCTTCTGATGGGATCCCAGTATTTACACTTTTGATCAATTGAATACTTTATTGGCAAGTTTGGGAAACAGCACTGCAGTACAGTCACAAAAGCTATCCTAAAAGGATAATACAAGAAGCCTCAGGGGGCTTGTTCCCATTGCGGTCATTTGAACTCAATTAATCAAGGCATACAATACATTACATATCAACAACAGCACCAAAGAAATTCTATACTAGAAAAAAAGGTGGTGGAGGCAAGGGGCAGAGGATGACACTCCAACAGGCACCTTCTGAGGAGCACTCTCTAAGGGAGTGCATTGTTTGAGACTGTGGGGGCAATGTAGGCCAGGGTTAGTGGTAGGGGATAAGATTACCCTTGTGACACCACACCATCCAGTGTTCATCATAGTCCCCCTTCCTCTTGACAGTATTCACACTCGTGCCCAGCTCATCCAATCCTCAGAATAGGTAACCAAGTCCCATTTATGAGGTTTCACTTTTCATCAGAATGATGCTTCATGCCTCACAGTTGTCAGATATTGCATATAAAATATTTACAGCACAGTTGTCAGATCTTGCATATACAACATTTACAGCAAAGAATCCAGTCAAAATACAATGATTACATGATCTATAAATAAAGTATTGTCTGTGTTAACTGACCCACAAAACAGAAATGATATTATGTAATTGTTTTTGTGGTAAGGTATAAAGATAGGACATTTTCATTACAGCAAAGAAAGTCTAAGCATGTTTTAACTGCTTGCAGTGGGACTAATCTGAGTTCCCAGAAGTTATTTAATTCTTTTGCCACTAGTAGTGGAACTGTAAAGGATGGTATGATGTAGCCTGGTGTGGCCAGACTATATAATAATGCAGTTAACTGCTGTATAATAGTATAGCATCCTTCCGTTGTTTTAACATGGGTGGATTGTTTAGCTGTGCGAGGCATGATGATGGTCTGTAGGTCTGTCCCTTCTCTGCTACACATGATACTGTATCTCTACTGGCTGGATTGCCACAGAGTATAATCTTTGTTGGAGCCATTATGATGGTGACATTATTTGTTATTTTGTAGTATTATTATTGGACACTTGGTGGCAGGCTCTAGATAGACAGACAGCACAGGGTGTGTGTGTGTGTGTGTGTGTGTGTGTGTGTGTGTGTGTGTGTGTGTGTGTGTGTGTGTGTGTGTGTGTGTGTGTGTGTGTGTGTGTGTGTGTGTGTGTGTGTGTGTGTGTGTGTGTGTGTGTGTGCGTGCGTGCGTGCGTGCGTGCGTGCGTGCGTGCGTGCGTGCGTGCGTGCGTGCGTGCGTGCGCGCGTGCGTGCGCGCGTGTGTGTGCGCGCGCGTGTGTACAGAACTGCAGAAGAACACAGAATCACTACAGAAACCACACTGGTATTATGACTGGCATGTTCATTACAACTGCAACTTGAAACTAGAAAACAGGATATTGGAATTTATTTTACACTCTTCTTTCTACCTTCTCTTCCTCCAGACAGTTTTGATCTCAGCTCTGGCATGTCCCTTTCTCTTGCCAAGAAATATGTAAAACGAAAGAAAAGGTGAAAGGGTTGCAGGACAAGGTATAAGTTAAGTTAAGTCTAATTACAGTAAGGTACATCTTTACTATACAGTATGACTCTTATTACTACTATAGCTTCACTGGTAAGATCCTCACCGGGTAATGAGGACAGGTACTGCTAAAAACAGGAAAGAGTCTCTCCGTGAACCTGTGTCTGAAGGTGTGTAGATGTTCGTTTGTATCACAATCAGTGAATGACAGCTGTCCCCTTTCCCAGTCCAACTGTACTCTGATCCTCTGTAGTTTCTGGCTCACGGTGAGATCAATGGCTGGTTGTGGTGGAACTTCAGCCTTAAAATCACCATCTAGACACCAGATCATCCAGTATCCATCATCTATGGTTCCTTTCTTCTGAACAGACTCTGACATCACACCTAGCTCCCAATATCTGCCATCTCCAACCTCAATGTCCCAGCTGTGAGTCCCTGAATTAAAGCCCTCAGAACCCAAGACATGAGCCAATTTATCAAACCTCTCTGGATTGTCAGGAAGCTGCTGTCTCTCGCCACAGCTCACACTGGTCAGATCATCAGAGAGGATGAGTCCTGGATTGGCAGTATTGGGGTCCAGAATCACAGGGGTGTAGAAAACAATATCCTTCATCTTGTTCCAGACTTTGAAGGTCAGATTTCCCAGGTGTTTGGTTACATCTATCAGTGCTCCTGAGACCAGCTGTGGGAAAGAGCCCATTGCACAGTTAACTCTTTCTACTGTCGTCTTATAGTTCTGCAGGAACGGGATGTCTTCAGCTTTAACATTTTCCTCTAAGACTCTGATTGTGTCTGAAAGGGTTGACATCTCTTTTCTCACTTCATCAATCTTTGCCTTGATCATCTGATTTTTCTGCTTCTCTTCCTCCCTCAATACCACAATCCTGGCCTCCTCTTCCCCTTTTAGATATTGGTGAATCGTCTCAAACTGATCCTGAATCATTTTCTCTGTGTTCTGGGTCTGAACCTTCATATGCTTTTCTGTTTGGTCAAAATGTTCATTAACCTCTTTAAGGATATTCAGCCTCTCCTTTGCATTTTCGAGTGCTTTCTGAATCTCTTCCTTGTAATGGCATGCAGCTTCTTTGATGGGACAACACATATGTTGTTTATGTCTTAGAGAAGTCTGACACACCAAACACATTGGCTCTTGATCATCCTGACAGAAGAGTTTAAGTTTCTCACCATGCAGACTGCAGAGAACCTCAGATCCTGCTGAAGGTCTTTGGATCTTCTTATTTTTTAAGGCCTCACAAAGGTTCTTCAGGGCACGATTACAAGGTGGCTCCCCTGTTGAGTATCCTCTACAAGTTGGACAGTCCTTGATTACTCTGTCCTTCCAGAATTTGTGCAGGCAGGCTTTACAGAAGCTGTGACTACAGGAGAGAAGAACTGGATCTGTGAATATATCGCAGCACACCGGACACGATACATCGTCTTCTGAGAAAGCCAAAGAAGCCATTTCCTCTTGCAGTAACTCAGCTTATTTTGATAAATGTCAGGAATTGTCCTGTCTCTTTCAATCACATATCCAGTTGCAGGTTAAATGAGTCAACAGTCAGCAGGTTGAAAATACAGGTATTACCAGCCTCCGCTTCTGTATGTGCACTAACAGTAGTCAGTTTGTTTGTCCTTTCTCATCGTTGTTGACTTGACTTGTCGACGAGCAGGGAGTGTATCTATTAAACACACTGAACTCATGTGACACATAGTGAAACCGTGGTTGGTTCCCAAATGGGTTGATGCTTACAATGCATATATTCCAACCCCACATTTTCGATTGTGAAATGGTAAAAGATTTGTGGCAAGGTGGATTTTCAGTTTTTTCATGATTCAAAGTTTGTCAGTATATAAATACAGTATAATTTATGTAACTTTACAACTGCCTGCAAATGTGTTAACTGCACTATAGTAGAAATGTGTTCCATCATCATAACCTCCCTTACAAAATTACAGCTGTCTCCATTGGTGGTGTTTAATAAAATGCAGCTCAAAAAGGCTAATTTTGTTGAATAAACATATGAATTTGTTGATGAATATAATATTAAACCATAGATATCTTTGATTAAATGTGTTACACAGCCATTTGCCTAAATATATATTTTCGTTTATATCATGAAACTAGACCTTACCCGTTCAAAGTTATGTGCTCCAAAATATGTGTGGGTTGTGGGGAAAGTTACTGTAACTGGTGCGTGCGTGAGAATATGTGGGAGCATCATAATGTAAGGAGCAGCCCATGGAGGAGTGTATATTTATGATGGATACAAATAATTTAACAGCAAAATTAGGTGAATAGAGGTATGGGGATGTATGCACTTACTCCACATAGTTTTTCCATACCCGTTGAAAGATGACCCGGTGCATGCATGACCCATGCATGCAGAGAGAGAGAGAGAGAGAGAGAGAGAGAGAGAGAGAGAGAGAGAGAGAGAGAGAGAGAGAGAGACTCTTCACTGCAACATTCCTAACTGTGAGAGAGGTGTGTGTGGGGCTATGGGATCCCATGGCCTGGAGGAACGGACCGTAACCCTGACAACAGGCTGAGCTGAACAGGCTGTGCTGTACAGAAGTGGTGAAGAAACGCTAGTAAAT
The DNA here is from genome assembly GCF_963921795.1 of Nannobrachium achirus. Taxonomy (NCBI): domain Eukaryota; kingdom Metazoa; phylum Chordata; class Actinopteri; order Myctophiformes; family Myctophidae; genus Nannobrachium; species Nannobrachium achirus. The sequence continues at coordinate 49,572,405 of NC_137820.1, forward strand.
AGCTTGAATTTGGTAAAAATGGAAATCGGGCTCCGTCATCGTCTGTATAATGCTAATGGCCAATGGCATGTGAAAATTGGGATCAGTTGCTGAAGAGATAAAGGTGGAAATGCATTTTGTGACTGACTGACTGACTGACTGACTGACCTCTCTCTAAAATTATTAAGTAGGATGTGTGATTTAAGAAAATGAAACAAAAGGTTGATATCCATATAATAATTAGGGAGATAGGTCAGTCAGTCAGTCAGTCAGTCACACAATGCATTATCTATTCACTCGCTTCAGCTACTGATCTCAAATTTAACATGGCATTGGCCATTAGCATTATACACACGGTGACGGAGCCCGAATTTCATTTTTCCCAAATTCAAGCTATTTATTAGCGTTTCTTCACTCTACAGCTCTACAGCCTGTTGTCAGGGTTACGGTCCGTTCCTCCAGGCCATGGGATCTGTAGCCCCGGGCCCACACACACACACACCTCTCTCACAGTTAGGAATGTTGCAGTCTCTCTCTCTCTCTCTCTCTCTCTCTCTCTCTCTCTCTCTCTCTCTCTCTCTCTCTCTCTCTCTCTCTCTCTCTCCATGCATGGGTCATGCAACGGGTGATGTGTGTCTCATCTTCCAACGGGTATGGAAAAATTATGTGGAGCAAGCATATACATCTATTCTTTCCCCATAACCCACACTCTGCACATATTTTGCAGCACATATCTTCGAACGGGTAAGGTCTAGTAATTAATAATTCCTCATTTTTCAAACATTTCAAAAATTGAAATGTTATATGCAGGGTATTTTTAAAGGGAAACTAGGCAAATGTGTGTGTACAAACACACTCCACTCTCTGACAGGCATCAAACAGGTAGCATGTCTCCCCCTCCCATCACAGACAAAGAAGAATCACAGTAACCTCGCGTAGCCAGGTCATCTTCGAAGAGAAAAGCCTGGGCAGTGTGGGCACGATATAAGGCAGAGAGTGTTCTAGGAGGTGGGGCTTTATGGTATTTGGGCTTCAGTGTGTGAATTTTATTGGAAGTTGTCTTTTTTTCACAGTGCGGTGTTCCTGCAATTGCTGCAAATGTGTTGCCCGCTGGGGGAAAAAAATCACACCCGTGTGAACTGAGCGGTGGTCGTGGAGGCTGTGCAACAGCACTACTGGGTGGGTGCAGCGGGGTTAGTGTGCTTTACAATGCTGTAGTTTCTTCACACACTCTAATTTATTTGACCCTAAAACATTCAGTTTGTTAATAATAATAATAATACTTGACCACACATGCTGACCCACCCTTCCCCCTGTGTGGGTGTGTGTGTGTGTGTGTGTGTGTGTGTGTGTGTGTGTGTGTGTGTGTGAGAGAACAACAGCGCCCCTCCCTTAACATGTGTGGTCAGAAAAGGTACTGCAGGCTTGAGGCTAGTCAGGCTACATACACGGACGGACGGCCGGACGGACGCATACACACACGGCCAAGTATAGGAGACGGTGTGACCACCGCTCAAAAATCTGCTCTACGTCTCCCACTCCGTCAAGAATAAAAATATTCTTTTAGTAAATGTACACCCATTGATTCCGGATGGGGAGGGGACCCGGATGGGGAGTAATGCATTTGGGTCCCTGGGGCTTTTAAGCCGTGACATCATTTTGTAGTCAGACCTCCATGCAGGTTTATTATCAATATCTGTCCCTCGCTATTTCAACAGATCCGAGACAAAAATAACGACTAAAGTATAATTCTACCACTTTCCTTTCAACAACAAAGAGAAGAAAAAATTGTAAATAGTAAAAATAGTAAAAAGATTCGCTTTTTTGGGGGGCAAAAGTTCTCCTCTGCCTACAAAATGATGTCAGACTTAACAGCCCCTATCACATTTTTTGTCTTGACAAATACAAAAAAAAAATTTGAACTCAAGTCTCCATGGCGAGAGTAATCAATAGATTTCTTTCTTTTTTTCCCCTTTTTTTTCATTGTGGGGGTGAACTACTCCTGTGATGGTGGTGCATAAAAAACAAGTGATTTAATAATACAATTATTATTAATAATAATCTAACAACAGGCTACCACTGTCTCCGTGACAACCAGCAAGCCAATCACAGCAATGGCCAACCTTCCAGACAATGGGTTTGCTCTACAGTGTACCTGATGGAAAGGAAAGGAGTCGTGTTGATTTCAGAAGTCATCATGGCGTTCACTTCCTCACTGCAAGGTAAAAAATAACAAAACATATCGTTTGATAACATTGCCTCACCGCTGCATTACATCTGGATTCAGGACCAGAATCTTCGCATGAAAATAGGCTTACTGTTGCTTGTTATTATTTAGGTTAAACTCAACCTTTCTAGCCTGTCAGACAAGTAGCTAGTTTGCTAACAGTAGCTAGCTTACGACATTTGCGAATTGTGGCCAAATTGTGCCTCTTGGATACAATTGTATCTAAACTCAAAGGAGCATTTCATGCATATTTCGTAATATATCTTCCCGTGTACAAAATGACCTTCTCTGAAATAGTTTTCCGTCATGTTGTTTATCAACAGGGGACGACCCTTGTAAGTCTGGAGAAATGACAAGATAACTAGCTTAGCAGTAAATGCAAAATTGTTAATTTCAGGAGACAATATTTGAGTTTAATATCCAGGCATTATTGCCTCTCTGTATGACGTCAGAGAGTGTTTATGAATGTTTTATTGGCTATCTTCATAAAAACGTCATTTTAACTGGGCTAAATCTTTTATCTCACCTTCATCTTAACCTATGATACCTTGTGTTGACAAACCTACGCAGTCTGTTGTCCTGTTGTGTTGTTACTTAGTAATAGTATATCATGATCAACATCCACACAAAGACATGCATTCCATGTCCGTTACGCTGACTTTGTTTATCTAGTCAAGACATTTGCTTTGGAGATCATGAGCTAGGACACCAGCTAATGTGGGCTTACAAGATAACAAGTCGTGTTCAGTAACTCAGCAGCTGTAGTTTTAAGCAACTACCTATATGAATTAATTGCAACCATATTCTAATCACACATCATATGAGTAGATAATCATGTGCTATACATGCTGGTTTATGTTCCCCTTTCCTGGATGAGGCTTAATTAGTGATATAATTCAAGCTCTTCGATGCCCTTTTTAATTCAATGTTTGCTTCACACACACAGTTGCACACATTATTTACACGTTTCTTTACTAGGCTATTCCTTTACTTGCCCCCAATGCCAAAATCCCACTTAATCTGGAATATTGTAATTTGTTAATGTATTTTTGCGGACCATTTAGATGAGAGTATCCCGAGTCTGTACTGATGGCTGGTTTACCAGGCAGACACAGATTAAGTCTACCCCTGATTAGTCTTCTAATAGGACTTCTTTGTCAGAGAAACCAAGCCAAGAGTTTCAAAATTAGTAATTGTGATTACGGTACTTAGCAAAAATAATCAGGATGATCATCACTGCAATTATACTGGCCCTATGTCTGAACAACATGTGAGTACCAATGTTCCATACTGTGTCTTAAGACAGAGGGCAGTGACTCTATTTTTATGTGTTTGTGTGGGGTTTTGAATCTTTTGATTGCTGTTTTGGGTTCATACCAACACAATTTCTACAAAACAACGTATTATCCACTTCTGTTCTATAACCCACAATCTTTTTAGCAGGACAGGACACGAAGTTCACTGTAGTACTTATGCTCTATGACTGTGGTCATTAGAGCTTTGTTTTAATACTTTTTCCTCCCCATCTAGAGCACCCATACAGCCACCTCATTGACACACTCGATGATGGCAGTCTTAAGTTCTTCAACCCACAGAAGCTCAACGATCCCAGATACAGTGAGTCAACAAACATCTTCCAGCATCCCCAGCCTCTGAACCTTTTGAGGGTAGCTTTTATGTGCAATGGCACAAGACAGACTCCTCTGTGTTCCTCGGCTAATAACTGTTTGTGCTTCTTTAATTGAAAGTTCCTTTGATGCAGGGTTTCACTTACAAGAAGCAGGTTCTACCTGAACAATTTATTATATGGCGTTATCATTTGGTTGGTTCAGAAAGCTCCACAAAATGTTTTTTACTGCCGCCATCATCAAGCTCTGGCCAAATAATATGCACAGACTCTCCATTGAGCTCCAACTTAATGAATCTATCAGTCTGATTCAGACACAGTAAAGAAAACATTGTGTGAAGGTTATAGCTGTGTGGGTAGTTGAAGGCTTCATTTTCCCAAAACGGAAAACTGTCTTGCAGGCAGCAGAGCAGAAATATACAAGAAATATTAATGGAACCATGCGATGTGTAGAAAATCACCCATACAGTATATGTCAGTACTATGCCATGGGGTGGAAACACTGTTGGTTACAATTAGGCAGCTTCATTGCACTTGGTATGAAAGAAATTTTCACTTAGTGTTGCCCTTGTGTCTTGGAGAATGTATTGGTCGGTGGAGGCTTAGGAGGTAGAGTGGTTGTCTGGGAATCATAGATAGATACCTTTATTATCCCAAGGGGGAAAATCAGTTGCCCAGAGGCAGCACAGCAGTTAAACCTATTTACAAAGTTACAGAGAAGTAAAGAAAAACAAGAACAGAGTACAGTAAAGAGCAAGGTACATCAAGAGAGGGATATATATATATATATATATATATATATATACACATAAAGTGTCCTTAAGCACAACTATAAAAAATAGTAGTGTCCAAATCAAAAGTGACCATAGCAGTCAATGCTAGTTAGTGCAACAAGTATCTCACTGTCATGTCAAACAAAAGCAAAAATACCCCAAACTACTAACACAACCTAATAGTGCAGAGTCAAAAAAGTAAGTGCGGAAAAAAGAAAAAAACTCGAAAGGAAAAAGGAACTAGAAAGGGTGTCACAGCCCGACACACGTGAGCACCCTCCCTGGAAGGTCCTTAGAGGTCAGAGTCAGTACAACTATAGTTCTGTCATCCTAGTTTAGGAAGGTATAAAATCATAAGGTGATGGTCCCAGTTCAATCCCTGCTGCTCCTCCTGGCATCATGTCAAGTGTCCTTGATAGTGCAATGGCTGGAAATTACCGTTACGGAGCGGATAAAAGCGCAGAACCTTTTTTTAGGCTTCTTTAGGACCTAACGATGGATTTTATAAGGGTAAACATCATGGACTTTTGATGTTTACCCATATAATATCCATATTAGGAGGAAAATCCCCAAAAGAAAATCTGCTAGTAGGATGTGAGGGGTCTAACTAGGGGTTTGTCATGATTCTGAATCCATTGCAAGCATTTGTTTTGCACAAAAAACTTTCATTGGGCTAGAAATGGACCCATACAATGATGGTTTAGTGATGAGTCATCATTTTTCACAGTTTTTTGGGTGTTTTTGGGGGCCATTTCTCGCCCAAGGAAAGATCTTTGTGCAAAACAAATGCTTGCAATGGATTCAGAATCATGATAAACCCCTAGTTAGACCCCTCACATCCTACTTAAAGCAGATTTCTTTTCTGGGTATTTTCCTCCTGTATAGAAAGTCTATGGGAGCCCAACTTGATATCGATATTATATGGGTAAACATAAAAAAATCCATGATGTTTACCCTTATAAAATCCATCGTTAGGTCCTAAAGAAGCCTAAAAAAAAGTTCTGCGCTTTTTGGTAATGTCAAAAACCAGCGTTAAGCAACTGAGCTATGAGCAGCAGATTGAACAGCTGACTGCACCCAACCGGCAGGTCGGTGCCTTGCTTGGCTGTCTCCGCAAGACCGCAACCAACCATGAATGGAATGCATACATTGTGAAGTGCTCTGAAAAAAGGCTTTACATGTAAGTAGGTTAGAGTGGCTTATTACCGGGATCAGCCGAGAACAAGGGAGTATCTTTTTTTCTTTTTTATTCTTCTTTTTTTTTTTCTTTTTTTTTTTTTTTCAATGCGCTAGACCCCTGGGAAATGGATTGCTGAGATGGAGTGCAACACCTACCATCAGCTCTCAGTACTTACTTGAACATTTTAGTTACCCAACACGTGCTACTCATACACTCAGTTGGCGGTGCCTGGGAATCGAACCAAGAATCTTGCCGTCCACAGGAAAGTGCTATAGAGACTGGTCTACTATATAAATAGCTTGCTTTAAATGTAGGTGCTTTATAAATGCACACCTTTAACTGTTTTATTGTATCTTGTCTGATAATATTGCCTGCATGCACGACGGCATGAGGGCTTCTGTTTTGTTCTATTCTAGTGTGATGGCTTTAGTATTTTCTAAATTATTGTTTTAGAAAATGACCTTCTTAAAAAAATATATGTTTGATGTTCTCTGTTAAAAAAGAAAACTCAATAAATATATTGTTAAAAAAAAAGAAAAGAAAATGACCTTCTCCTCCCCATGTTGTATGTGTCACCCTGTTCAGATGAGCTACCTCTGTCCATCCGTGTCCTGTTGGAGGCGTCCATTCGTAAGTGTGACGGCTTCTATGTGAGACAGGACGATGTCCAGAACATCCTAGACTGGCAGAAGCAGCAGAATGTGGCAGAAGTTCCCTTCCTTCCAGCTCGTGTCCTCCTCCAGGACTTCACGTGAGTTTGATGTCTGTCGATGGTGCATTGATGCAATGAATTTTGTTAATTAAAAAAAAGATTGGCATTGGGTGCCCGCTAGCCTAGCGTTCCAGGCGCATACCATATAGACGTGTCGCGGGTTCGAATCCCGTTCCCGAAGACCTTTGCTGCATGTCACTCCCCATCTCTCTCTCTCTCTCTCTCCCTGTTTTGTTTTTGCCATAATCGTGCAGCTCTACTGTGGAGCATGCTCTTGCTAAGCTGTTTGAATATGCACCCCATAGTTTGGAGTCATCAGATAAATATGGTTAAAATATGATCAAAGATATTGAAGGGAAGACACGATGGGGAACTAAAGTGAAAAACACATTTCTTTGGTATACGGCCAGGCTTTGGCTCAATTGTCATGCATGAAAACAGGTTCAAATCCCAAACAAAGTTTAAGTTCTCAGACTTTAGGAAATGTTTTGCACCTGCTTGTCAAAAGCCTCCGTTTCTCTCTTATGTCAGGGGTATTCCTGCCATGGTGGACCTAGCAGCCATGAGAGATGCAATAGCAAAACACGGTGTGGACCCTGGCCTGGTGAATCCTGTGTGTCCCACCGATCTCATAGTGGACCACTCACTACAGATAGACTTCAGCAAATGGTAAGGTTTCTAAAATATATATATATATATATATATATATATATATATATATATATATATATATATATACATATATATATATATATATATATATATATATACTAGCCTCTGTTTGTGTGTGTGTGCATTTCTTTCTAATGACTAGGTGCTTAGAGCATTACTTAAAAAAAAACACAGCTCAGCTCAGTATGATGTTAAAAAAAGTAAAACTAAATGTAATCACTGAGTACCAGTACCTGCAATTTAACGTCTGAAATTAGTAAAGAGTTTTTTTATACTACTACAGTCGACAGCTATTAAAGTCTTTCTCGGAGAATCCTTTACACAACCTCATGAACCCTAGAATCTCTATTCTGGGGAAAATATTTGGGGGCAAAAACAAGCTACAAGCTCATATCGCATTTTAATGCAGCTTTCCAACAGCTATTTTGGGGAAAAAGCACCCTACTTTGGTGTTTGCGGCCACTTAATTTGCTGGGGGACCCAATGACACATATTGCTATATGGATACAATCACCTGAATGGCATGCAAAACTCATCATCAACTTTTATTGACAGACACAAGGTCCAATAAGAAGACATACAACACAACATTTAAAAACATCTCACCAATAAAATTAAAATTAAAACAAAGCAATCAGAACACTAAAATAAGGCACTGCCACTATACCAGTGTTTCCAGATGCAAGAGTGGTATTTCACATTACTGAAATTGGGTTTAGTCAGCAGCATGATAATCCAATTATTTGACACATTCAGATGACAAATAAACTTAAACGTCAGATTTCTCAGAAGAGCATGAAAAGTGCACACTCCTGCCTCACAAAACAATTGACTGGCACTCGACCATCTAGGTTTTCTGAGTAGAATCCTCATACAGTCATTGTAAGCAACCTGTAGTTTTTGGATGCTTGTCTGCTTATATTTTACCCACAAGGGGGCAGTATACAGCGGAGTGCAATTAGGCTCTGAACAAGTCTCTGAACAAGTTTGTCTTAACTCATACCCTGCCAAGCCCGAGGAACCCGAGAATTTTGGGATGTCCCTCCCTGCCACGCCCGAGGAACCCGAGAATGGCCGCCATTTTGAAAAAAAAATTTTTTTTTTTTTTCATTTTTTTTTTTTTTTTTTTTTTGGACCCCAAAAACGTTAGTAGGCATGATAGCGATCGCGAAATTGCTTGTTTAACCCCCATACAACCCCCATACAACTCAGGTAGCAGACCTCCAAGCTCACAACAGTGTAAAACATAGTGGCTGCTATCTCATGAATGCCTGAACGGATTTCCATTCGGATTCTTTTGTTTGAAAGCTGTGAGCAATGTGGACACACGTGGTGCATTATCTAGGCATGGGTGTGCATGATCCGTGCACTATGAATTACATGGAAGTCTATGGAGACAGTTTGGCAGGATTGGAGTACGAAGGTATTGTTAAATGGCAGCAAATGAGTTAACATCATTAGAACAAAAGTAGAACTTCTTCAGCATGTTAGCTTGTGCATAAAGCATACGACGCTGCCTATATATGTCGTCATCATCATCACTCATTTGGTCAGTAATGATGTGACCCAGATACTTTGTCACACACAGTAATAACCTGACCTGACAAAGAATGAAGGAAAAGAAAGGTCCTTGTCCTCTCTTGTTCTACAGACCATGATGACACTCTTTTTAGCGTTATATTTCACATCACATTTTACACCATAATCTGAACATATATTCAGTAGCTGTTGGAACCCAGTACTGCTAGGAGACAGGATGGCCAAATCAAAACTGTTTCATGTCAAACAAAAGTGCCTTGGAGGTTCCCATGAATTGATTATTTCCTCTTCTGTGTTTTGACACAGGAAGTACAGTGATGCTATGCATGGAAATGTCCCATCTATACTTTCATGTTTCTATGATTTGATTATTCAAAATGTATTTGATTCATTTAAGTTCAGCACACAACACATAAAATCTTTCCAGGTACTGTCGACATCCATGTCAGTAGGTGAATTAATTTGAATTGACCTCCTCTCGTCTTCTCCTCAGTGCCATACAGAATTCTCCCAATCCAGGAGGAGGAGAGGGCCAGAACCCTAATCCCAGCCATGGACCTCCTGTCCCCCGCTCCGTGCCTCCTTCCAAAGCTCCCCTTACCCCCAGAGGAGCAACGCAGCAGTGTGGGGGAGGCCAGAGGGGGTCCTGTAGTAAATCTGGTTGCAGTGAAGCCCCAGCGAGCTCCACCTCTGGACGAACGTCTGTCCAGCAAATAGAAAACACACCCCTCCTCTGCCCGTTTCACCTGAAGCCTGTCTCTGAGTACGTTTTCTCACTGGCTACAGCGTAATCTGTTCAGTCACGTTGCTTGCAATGCAGGAAACGCAACCTATTCATTCAGATTGAGCCAATGAAAGACTGCTGTGTTTGGCCAGTTCATGGCCGCAACCCACATTGCTCATCCCACAAATGGGAAATTTAAAATGGAAATAAACAGACTTATTAGGGTATAATATAATAAAGGGTATAAAATGTATTGCCATGGAGCATTTTTACAACGGAGACATAATCTACCAAACATTCATGTCCGAACATTTTGTTTAAAGTTTTAATATGTCTATATATTTTATCTGCAGACCTGAAACGGCCCTGAAGAACCAGGAAATGGAACTGACAAGGAACAAGGAGAGGCTGCAGTTCTTTAAGGTTGGACCACTTGCAAGCATGTAGTTATTATTTTATCCAGCAGCCACAGCTGGTGGATTTTAAAATGAACTCTCTTTAGAAGGATTTGTAAAACTGGTCTGAATGATGGATAATTGGCTGTTTGGGAAGAAAAAAACATCCAAACCTACCATTTAGCTGGCTGATGTTAAAGGCCAATACTGGCGGTCTGGCATTTTTTGCCTACTGACATTACTACCGACCATTTTTCAAAGCATGGATTTTGAGAAAGCCAACGTCTCCCTCTCATAGCATCCGTTCATTTCATTTCTGTATGAAAATTAAATTGCAGACTTAATCATCATTTCGACCGGAGGGTTAGCGACTCCACGGAGGTTAAGGTTAGGGTGAGGGTTAGAGTCGGGTGTTGAAAAGATGACATGTAGTAACAGCGACACGCTCCCGGGAGAAGCAGCTAAATGTGTCCAAGGTCGTGCTAATGGTCATCTCTCTGCCTCTACCCTCCTAGTGGTGTTCCAGAGCGTTCCAGAATGTAAACGTTGTCCCTCCAGACGTGGGTGCTGTCCACCAGGTGAACCTGGAGTATCTGTCCAGGGTGGTGCAGGTGAGCCATGGATTGGTGTACCCAGACAGCGTGTTGGGAACAGACTCTCACACCACCATGATCAACGGACTGGGAATCCTGGGATGGGGTAAGCTTTATTTACTTCTTTTTTATTATTATTATTCTATTTCAGCATATGTTTCATATTAGTTTTTACTACTCAAATGCCTTGAATCAAACAGGACTTCTTGTGTCTAATGCACAGGGGCGTCACAAGGGGGGGGGGGGGGGGGGGGGAGAGTGGGACTGAGTTACTAGGGCCCAAGGTGGAGGGGTCTTAATTATTTTATACTTTAGCTATTGAAAAATAGAAGATATACAAGCTCACAGCACTGCGAGCTTGTAGATCTGCTATTTTTGAGAAGTCGTGAAAATGTGTGCAAAATCTTTGTATATGTATTTTTTTAACTTTTGTAACTCAAATTTTGATTCTGGGGGGTCCCTGGAACTAAATATTTTGAGATGGGGGTCTGTGGCCAAATACATTTCATTTTGGGGGTCCTTCACATGAAAAGGTTTGAGTACCACTGACATAGAAACACACCCCTGCTAATTCAAGAGTGTCAAACTACTGGCCTGCGTGCCTTATTCCGGGGAAGTGCAAGTTGTCTGATCTAGCCTGTGGGATCATTTGAGAGAAACATTTGTTTGACACCCATTGGTTTTACAGGACTCATTTAACATCACTACAACTAACAAACGTGAAATGTGTCTAAATGGGATTTGCATATTCAGGTAGACAGTAGATTTTAGCAGAGAGGAGCAGGATGATAAAATTAGGCGAGGCCAGCAGAAAATACCAACACTAGCGTTGTCATCCAAAGCTAAAATATATATATTTTTAAATGCTGTCTGTGGGGGGGAAAAAAAACATGCATCCATGTATGCTTTTTGATTTGATCTGTTTTTCTGTTTTTATTATTATTTTTATTTATTTTGTATTATTAATTTTTACACCAAATGCAGTTCTCCTTTCACTATCCATTTTGGAAATGCATGAATTACTTTACATTTTGTAGGGATCGGAAACAAATTGCTCCATGTGTTTCCGGGGGGAAAAAAATCTCCTTGTGTGTTTCGTGTTAATATGTGCCCTGATTCAGGTGTTGGTGGTATTGAGTCAGAGGCAGTGATGCTTGGAGAGCCCATCTCCCTGACCCTGCCCCAGGTGGTGGGCTGTAAGCTCTCTGGCTCCATTGGCCCTCTCACCACCTCCATAGACATAGTCCTGGGCATCACCAAGGTACTTTTACTGATTTATATTTATTTTACCTTCAGATCCTAAACCAGTGAGTCTCTAACAACCTGAAGACCTGGCCAAGGCTTTTGCTTTTCCTGGCTAAATAGGAATTTGTCATGTGGATTTGTCACACACACACACACACACACACACACACACTTCTCGAAAAATTTGAATATTGTGTGAAAAAGCATTGCAGATGCCATAGCACCCCAAATCATAACCGACTTCGGAAATTTCCCATTGGACTTCAAGCAACTCTGACTTCAGAAGGTTGACATTTCTCTATTATAAATCCTTGTTTTGAGTGGTCTCGTGTAATATTGTAATATTTGAAATGTGGACTTTTGATATTCATAAGCTGTATGTATCAAAATTGTAACAAAAAAAGGTTTGGAATAATTCACTGAATGTCCAATGTATCTAGAATATTATGAAAGTTTCAAGAAATATATGAAAGTTTCAAGACAATTTACTTTTACACAATATTCAAATTTTTCGAGAAGGATCTGTATATACACAGATATAAAAGATCTTCTGATGGTAAGTTATTATTCATGCAGTTTGTGATGAAGCTGCACAAATTACCATTGAGTAGACAGACAGGCATACATACTGTACAGTACCGTACATACATTACATACAATCTTGTTCTAGGCAGAAGAATAGAATTGAAACACTTAATTTTTTCTATATAGTTGCCTCTATTTGCACTTCCCACCCTGCTACAGTATGTACCGTAAATAACATAATGATAAGGGGGGAAACACTATGCAGGTCAACAACTTTCAGATCTTGGAAATATGGTAGCTTCCGAAAAAAGACCACCTCCTCTGTTTGAATAACCTCCCCCAGCACTTACGTCAGGCTGGGATCGCAGGGAGGTTTGTGGAGTTCTTTGGACCTGGAGTTTCCCAGCTCTCGGCACCGGACCGCACCACCATCGCCAACATGTGTCCGGAGTACAACGCCACCGTCAGTTTCTTCCCCATCGACCACGTCACATTAAAGCACTTTAAACACACAGGTAGGCCACACCAAAGCACTGTCAACACACCAGCAAAGAGGTCTGAGAACACCATGACCAACATACTGTCTGGCAGCCATAGGGCTGTCACGATATGACATTTTACATGACGATTAATTGCGATTAACGATTTAATTGTGTGTTTGTCGTTGATAATTACATTTCTGTTTGGCTTTTACGCTTTCTAAGATGCACATGGCAGATATGACACTTAACCTAAATACACAAAGAAATTACTGACATATTTGACAACTTACTACTTAAAAAAGAACATTGATAGTGGAAATAGCCGATCTACAAGCTCACAACGTGTCGCGATGCGACGCGTTGTGAGCTTGTAGATCGGCTATTTCCACTATTTCTGAAAATGTATGAACATTTTTCAACATTCACGATTATGACGATTATGACAAAATAATTGTGATTATGTCAAATAATTGCGATTAGACGATTATGTAATAATTGTGACAGCCCTCGGCAGCCAAAACAAAGAGTTGTTTCAGGGTGGGGTTCAACCAGCAAACCAGACATTTAATGCATGCACGTTATGGTCAATGTGCACTTTTATTTAATTTTCAGGTATCTGTCCGCTACATGTGTTCTGTATTTTGCTGTTTTTATTGTATTGTTTGATGTATTGTTGTCTATGCCGCTGCAACCCAGTTTGCCCTTCGGGAACACTAAATAAACAAACCTTGAACCTTGACACGTCCTGTATGAATCCTGTTTCGGGATGTGTGCTGACTGCTGCTCAATATGTTCTGCACTGTATTCTAATAAGACAAAAACAGCACCTTGAAATAATATCATACAAACATACAGTATCATCTCACACACACAGGACTTGGAAACAGTCACTAAGTTTTGTGTCAACAGCTCTAAAGAAGCAGGGCAGATATGTTATTCATCTGCACTGTGATCCTATTTATATTTGATCAGTCTAATTGTCTATCAAAACTCATTTTATAGGAATGGCTCTATTTTGACTAGATGTAGAAACATTTGTCCAAAACAGCTTCAGTGTCTGAGTAAATTCACCCTCTGCGGGGAGTTAATTAAAACAGATTCTCTGAGGTGATGCCATTATATTTTCCTGTGCATTGCAGACTTTAACCAGGAGAAACTTGAATTAATGGAGTCTTATCTGAAGGCAGTGAATCTGTTCAGGAGTTATGAGGACTCCTCAGAAGACCCCACCTACTCAGAGGTACCTCTAAAGATCCCTGTACACTGTCGAATCATGAGTGTAAACTTAACCACTTACAGTAAACCCCAGCATCCCTATATTGTGGGGAAAGATATTCTATCTTTGATCAAGAGAATTGGTATAGAGGGAAGGTTATAGGGTTTAAGTGGTTAAGAATGGTTACTTCGGCGTAATCAACTGATGATAATCAACAGAGGAATCCAATTCATAGGAATTTGTGTCCAAATAAAGAACAAGTGACAGGCCAGTGCATTGTGTGTCCACTGTCCAGGTGATTGACATCAACCTGAGCTCCATTGTGCCTCATGTGAGTGGACCTAAGAGACCCCAGGACCGAGTCGCTGTCAGCAACATGAAGGAAGACTTCCAGAGCTGTCTAGATGGGAAGGTAACTTAAGCAAATGAACCGTAGCATCCCTATTCTGGAGGTGAAACTTTTATTTGGCGAAAATAGCTACAAGTATAGTTCCACAAACTCACAATGATTCGCAATGCGTTGTGAGCTTGTATATCAGCTAGTTTTGATGAAGAGATTTAGTCTTGAGGTAAAAAGGAGCAGACCTATTATATCCCGGCCAATATAAAGTTTGAACACACAGTAATGTAGTAACACCTCAGTTTGAAGTTTGCAATGGGTTCCGTTGCCAGATTTCCTGGATTCTCACAGGTTTTTTGTTCGGTGCTGAAGATATGCTTTAACACAAGCCAAAGGGAATGTCTCTTTTTGTTTAATGTAGGTTTAATGTGATTTCCCCAACCTTTTTTTTCCTTTTATAATTTGTGTATGGTGCAAAAACCTTTAGAAAAAAGGTTATTTGAAGAGATTTAGGTTTTATTATAAAATGTGAATTAATATTATTCTTTATTCAGATAGAGTGAGAGGGACAGGGCCTGCTGTAGAGCAGTGGTTCTCACGACCCCCCAAATAATAATATTTTAACTGGGGACCCCCCACCCTGACAAGCACTAAGAGTTGAGGAATTACATCTTGTATAACACGGTTCTATTGTGAAAATAGCATGTAGATCGTCTATTTTCACAATTTCTGACTCTAATATTTGACAATTTGGCCAATGTTTAATTTTGTCATTTTAAAGGCGTTCCCCAAAATAATTTGGGGACCCCCTGGGGGTCCTCCTGACCCACAGGTTGAGAACCACTGCTGTAAAGTAATACAAGCATGTGTGGTTTCCTCCAGGTGAGTTCCAAGGGGTTCAACATCTCCAGAGAGAAGCAGGAAGCCCTGGTTCCATTTGTCCACTGTGGACAGCAGTACCAGCTAGCTCACGGCTCTGTGGTCATCGCTGCTGTCATCAGCTGCACCAACAACTGTAACCCTTCCGTCATGCTGACCGCAGGTCAGACCTTTGTCCACTTTTGCTGAAATGAATGACTGTTTTTGCTTGCTTGTGTTGTGTGTAAAAGTGAGAGAGATGTACTTCCTTTCTGCTAATGTCTACTGTTTCGTACATACGAGGTCACAACCACCTATTTGCAGGCATCGTTGTTATTGTTGATTCCTTATTTGGTCTTTGTATAGACCATTCATAGACCATTTGAGACTGACACATGATCTCCATGTATGGGGATAAAGGCGACTAGGGCGGCATGGTTAGCACCGCTCAAATAGGGACAAGGACTGACAGATACTAGAGTTCTCAAATTCTGCCCGAACCCGACCGACATTTAGGGTAGGGTAGGGCCTAAAATGTATGCTAACTAGAGGTTTGCACATCTAGTTAAAAAAAAATAAATAAAAAAAAAAATAAAAAAAAAAAAAGGAAAAAAAAAAAAAAAAAATGTGGGGGAACTATTGTGGCGGAACTATTGTGCCGCAGCGCACGTTTCCGGTCGGACATATTTGACCGCCGGACGCACTTCCGGTGTTGTCCGCAAATCTGTGTGGATCAGCTGCCTCTGAGATTGAGTGGGCTGAGTGGGCTGGGCGTGGGCAGCGTGGGCTGGGTGGAGCGTAACCGTGACAACAGCTGCTTGCAGGCTGGTGCAGGCTTGTTGTATGGGCTGGTGTAGGGTTACAGATCCATTGGCTGGGCGGACGTTAAGATCCCCTGGACTGGGGGACGTTATAGCCAATTGGAGTGCTGCATTTGGTCTGTTGGTGACACTCAAATACCGCTGGCTGCAGTTCTAAAATGTAATATAAGATTAGTAGGGCCGGGTAGGGCCTCGGGCTCAATGAAAAAAGAAAATATATTTTGTATTATGTTATTACTATTACTCTGTTATAGACCCGACCATACCCGACCCGACCCAAAGGTTTTCTGCCGGGTAGGGCCTAAAATGTATGCTAACTAGTAGGGCCGGGTAGGGCCTCGGGCCTGCCCAGTTAGGACCCAGTTAGGGCCGGGCCTTAATTTTCAGGCCTGTTGAGAACTCTAACAGATCCATATATGGGCACAAAAGGTACAAATGTTATGACGGAATACATTTCCCGACGGATTCCTCGTAACTTGCGTCAGGGCAACCACACTTGGAATTTCCCAGAATTGCATCTTTTCCTGTTTCCCTTTCCATCCGTATATTTCTCAGATTCGGGTTACTTCCCTGTCCTCATCTGCAAAGAACGTTGCACCTACCGTACTAACCTAATTGGCTGGTGTGTTGATTGACAGGGCTGTTGGCCAAGAAGGCGGTGGAGGCGGGGCTTACAGTGAAGCCTTACATCAGGACCAGCCTGGCTCCAGGCAGCGGAATGGTCACTCACTACCTCAATACTAGTGGAGTACTGCCTTATCTCAGCCAGCTAGGGTACACACACACACACACACACACACACACACACACACACAACTCTGTCTCTCTTAAGTTCAGTCCTGCTGAACTATTTTACATTGCGGTTGTCCTTTATTAACAGTATGTTGCCGGTAACATCTGAAGTAACAGTTCTTTCTTCTGTAGGTTTGAGGTGATTGGATATGGCTGTGCCACCTGTGTAGGAAACACAGCACCTTTACCACAGGCCGTTGTAGACGCTATCAAACAGGTGGGAAAACACATCTATAATTAATCCTTTTGAAATCTGTCTACTTATATTATTGCCGTTAGCTTGATTAAAGCACTTTGAGGTATTGCTCTCCAACAAGAAGTATGTCTGGATTGAGTTCTCCTAGTAATCAGTAGGGCTGTCACGATATGACATTTTACATGACGATTAATTGTCACTCAAATAATTGGCGATTAACGATTTAATTGTGTATTTGTTGTTGATAATTACATTTCTGTTTGGCTTTTAGGCTTTGAAGTTGCATATGGTAGATATGACACATAACCTAAATATACAAATACATTACTGACATATTTGACAACTTACTACTTAAAAAATAACATTGATAGTGGAAATAGCCGATCTACAAGCTCGATGCGACGCGTTGTGAGCTTGTAGATCTGCTATTTCCACTATTTCTGAAATTTTTCAACATTCACGATTATGACGATTATGACAAAATAATTGCGATATGTCAAATAATCACGATTAGACGATTATGTAATAATTGTGACAGCCCTAGTAATCAGGTTGTTTGGCTTGGTTCCAGGGAGACCTTGTGGCCTGTGGGGTGTTGTCTGGGAACAGGCATTTTGAAGGCCGCCTGTGTGAGTGTGTCCGTGCCAACTACCTGGCTTCCCCCCCTCTAGTGGTGGCGTATGCCATCGCTGGCACCATGGGCATCGACTTCGACACCGAGCCTCTGGGTAAGGACGGAGAATCTTCAAACCATCCACTTCACATGACTTTATTTTAACTCGGGGGTCTTCAACATTTTCAGGGCAAGGACCCTTTAGTTCAGTTGAGAGAGAGATGAAGCAGGGACCCCCACAACCTTTTCATAGATTCCATATAGTTCCATTGTTTGACTGCACAATCATCAGTGTATTTTGGATTCATGTTTTCAGATTCGTATTTAACCACTTGAACCGTCAATACATAACTTGACATTTCACCATGTACTTATACTGCTCTTTTCCCCCTCTACGCCAAATGTCTTTGCCAAAAATAGCCGGTCTGCAAGCTCATGTTGTGAGCTTGTAGATCTGCTATTTTTGGCAAAAGTTCTCCGAATATGGACACTAGGATTCAAGTGGTTGATATAAAAAAGGAGAAAGGTTTCCATCACGGAAAGATTTGGAGGACCCCCTGTAGGAACTGTGAGGACCCCCTAGGGGTCCCGGACCCCCTGTTGAAGACCCTTGTTTTAACTACTTACATTTTTAACTACAACAACAAAAAAAAAGGTACAAATAGGGCTCAACAGTGTGGTGCGTCTCTGTCCACAGGTGTGACGTCAGAGGGGAAGGAGGTGTACCTGCGGGAGGTGTGGCCGTCCAGAGAGGAGGTGCAGCAGGTGGAGGAGCAGGAAGTCATATCCTCCATCTTCAAGGAGCTTCGTGCCAGGATGGAGGTTAGGAGGACAAGAGATATTTCACTAGCCTGGCATATTTAGTCCAAAAGCTCTGTTTTTCTGAAATGGGGGCAGTTTAGTACCATGTGTTATGATTTATGGTGTTTTGATTGGATTGCATGAGAAGAGATTTAAAACAGAAGATTTGGTCAACTAATATATTGAGGCAAGTCGTTCCAATATCTGGGAGCCCTGATGGCAAAGACCTTGATGGTGGAATGTCCAGAGGGGTCATCGAGATTAGAGGCAAAACTCCAGCTTCTCTGGGGCGCAAAAATTGTGTTATTAATGTTCTTCTAATCCTTGGTTTTTGTGTCTTCCAGAAAGGGAACACATTCTGGAACAACCTTGAGAGTTCCGACTTGGTGACCTTCCCATGGGACCACAAGTCCACCTACATCCGTCCTCCTTCTTTCTTCAGCAGACTGGTAGGCCTGCTGAGCTGACTGGCAAAGCCTTACATTTTATTTTCATCTGTTAGATTTGAACTGTGGGTACTGGTCTAGAGAAGGCACTTAAAACAGTCACTGTGAGAAAACGACTTGATAAAAGGAAGAGCTGATTTAATTAGTTCAGTAGAAAAGGCTACGTTTATTAATCAGTATTACCCGTTTTAGTTTTCTTTAAAGTCATTGACTGCCTTCATTAAAATGTTAGTTTTCGGGTTGTCCGCCACGATTTTCTTACCTTTTAACGTGGGCGTGTACATGTCCATCGTGCATGATGGTGCACGGATCGTGCACAGCCCTCATGCACGCCATAATCCGTTCAAATTCATCGTACTGTTCCAGAGCTAGCAGCCGTGTTGGCTAGGTATACAATGGCAGTAAACGTGACCCGGAACAGGAAACAGAAATGTGTTGTTCCTGCAAAATAACGGAGATCCGGTTCCTGTTTCCGGTCCAGACAGGAAGTATTGTCACATCAATTACAGTAAGCTTGTGTTCTAAGTGTCCCCCTTGTCTCGTGTCTGTCCCTGTCCCAGACAAAGGAGGTCCAGTCTCCGGTATCCATAGAGAACGCTCATGTGTTACTGTTCCTGGGAGACAAGGTGACCACAGACCACATCTCTCCTGCTGGGAGCATCGCTCGAGTCAGTGCTGCCGCAAAGTACCTGATCAACAAACGGTCAGAGTCCACTGCTGGACTGTTTTATATAGACTGTAAATTTAGTTTGTTTTAGTTGAAAATAGTCTTGATGTACTATGAAAATCTTCATTTAGATGTTCTATAGATCCTTTGGTATCCATTCCGCACATATCACAGTGTCTAAATATGATCATGCAATTTTGGCTCACTTTTTCTGGTTTCGTTGACATGTCACCAGGCTGACCCCCCGGGAGTTTAACTCGTACGGCGCTCGGAGAGGGAACGATGCAGTGATGACTAGAGGAACATTCGCCAGCATCAAACTACAGAACCGCTTGATTGGAAAACCAGGTCCCAAGACGCTCCACATCCCATCAGGACAGACGGTGAATCTCACAGCACACAGCATCACACATGCTTAGACTGTTGACTGGTGGGTGGTTTTGTGGCTTAGAAGCTAGCACTGCCGCCTGCGATTCGATCCCGCTTCTATCCCTTCTGGCTTTGTGCGACTGTGTCCTTGTGCAAGACATTGAACAACAAACTAACCTTTTCGATGAGAGTGGAACCTTGTATGTTGCCTCTTGTGAATGGGTGAATGTAACACACATTGTACATCTTTTGGATGAATTTAAGGATATCTAGATATACAGCTCATTTAGATGTTTCAAACTTTATACTCCACATAAGTACGCGGACACTTCAAGCTACGCAAGATCGATTTCACCTGAAATAACAGAATGAAGCAGTCTTCTTAGATTGATGTTTTATTCTGCTCCATTCTTCATGATCTAGTAGGCTGTACTTTCAAATATAACGATGTGGGTTTATTAGCTCCACCGGTGCTTAACAGCACACGTTGAGTATGTTTACCAGGGACGCACGTTTATGTTGACCAGGCCAGGCATTGTCATTTGCATTCATAAACTTGCATGTATGTTTCAGCCTGTAGACCAGTGGTTCTCCAAGTGGGATCCAGGGACCCTCAGGGTTCCTATGAGGGGGTTCCATATCGTTGTTGTCGGGTGGAAACCTTGTATGTCCAAAACCATTAGTTTTCTATTTATCATTTTAAAAATGATTTAAACTAGTGAAAATAGCTGATCTACAAGCACACAATGACAGATGTTGTGTGCTTGTAGAGATCCGCTATTTTCACCAGTCTTGTATGATGAACCAAGACTTTACTTTACGAAAAAACCTACAAATTTGAAACTTGGAGATACGAGGTTTCTGCCCGACAGTGACAATATGGACCCTTACATGGTCTGTAACTCTGAGAGTGTATGAAGAGAAGCAATCCGCACTCACGTTATAAAAAAAAACTCAGAGTGTACACATGTACACTTTGGGGGTCTTGAAAAAGTTGGAGAACCACTGCTATAGACAGATGCTGATATAATGTTCTGTTCAGCTGGATGTATTCGATGCTGCTGATCGTTACCAGAGGGACGGAGTTCCTCTCATCATCCTGGCGGGGAAAGACTATGGCTCTGGGAACTCCAGGGACTGGGTGGCCAAAGGACCGTATCTACTGGTACACACACACACACACACACACACACACACACACACACACACACACCAACTGCTCACACAGATTTGTGTACAAATGTACACAAACTGAACACACATTTCAAGCATAGACAAAACTATACACACACACAGACATAACAAAAAAATGTACTTACAATCTGTATATTGATCTGAATACAAAAAGTATTTCATGTTCATTCAACGTATAACAGGTTTGTCACATGGTCAGGGGTCATCAATATGTCCGTACACAGACAAATTTCTTTGTGGCAAGACTTGGTCTTGTCCGTGGAAAGTTTCTGATTTTCTTTAAAATTATTATTATAATGTTCTTATTTCTTATATATAAGACCCGATTACTGAATGTCAAGTCTCCAGGTCTTCTTCAGAATATGTTCAACACTATATATATGACACTTATTTACTACAACACTGTGTCACATTAGTAGTCCAACTAGTACTAGTTGTACAGAAATGCTTTATTTGCTTAACTCTGAGAGTGTACAAATGGGACCAAATGGACCTTTGGTTCCATTGGTACACTCTCAGAGTTACAGACCTGTTATGGTCATTCAGGGCTATCTCTTTGTGTTTCTGGTAATATTGTTGCCCACTCATTTTGTATGTCTGTGGCGAAACTTGTATTTTGACAAAATTGTCCACCACAATATTACCGCGGTTTGCAACGCTCCAAAAAGAGAAACCAATCAGGTTTGAAGCAGTGCTGTTGTGTTGTGTGGTTAATAGGGTGTGCGGGCCGTCATCGCAGAGAGCTTTGAGAAGCTCCATAAGAGACAGCTGGTGGGAATGGGCATCATGCCACTGCAGTTCCTACCGGGACAAAACGCAGATTCTCTGGAGCTGACTGGGAAAGAGAAGTTCACCATCACCCTTCCTGAAGAACTGACACCGCAACAACAACTCACTGTCAAGGTGAGGCTAAACATTGTAATCTAGAATTCTTTCATGTTTGTTTACATTTTGTTTAGAATGACGATGAGTAGTCCTTTAAAACCCATTTAGGCCTGAACACATTATGACGCAATATATTATGCTTTAAATATAAAAAAATAGCAGATATACAAGCTCACAGCGCGGCACCGAGTGCCGCGCTGCGAGCTTGTAGATCTGCTATTTTTGAAAAATCGTGAAAATTAGAATTTTGACCCGAGTGTCTTTTGAATCCTTCTAAGATTTTTGGGAAAAAAAACCTGTCTTTCTATGTCAGCAATCTGGCCAGCCATCGTCAAAGAAAAGGTCCTTTTCACTTAAATGGAGCTCAGTTAGTCTGTTCTTGAGAGACTACTATGTCAGTGGTGCTCAAACCTTTTCATGTGAAGGACCCCCAAAATGATATTTATTTGGCCACGGACCCGCATCTCAAAATATCTAGTTCCAGGGACCACCCAGAAGCAAAATTTGAGTTACAAACGTTCGCTTTGAAAATGCATATATTCAAAGATTTGCACACATTTTCACGACTTTTTCAAAAATAGCAGATCTACAAGCTCGCAGTGCGGCACTCGGTGCCGCGCTGTGAGCTTGTATATCTGCTATTTTTCACTGGTTAAAGCAGTCAATAATTCTAGGCCTAAATGGGTTAACTTTAGTGAAGAAAAGGGGAATGTCTGCACACGATAGGCTGTTAAAATAAATAAATATGTTTCACTTGATGAAGCCCGGCATGGGAGAAACGTTGTTCACTTTTGGTTAAAATACAAAGAAAAAAAAAGACAGGAATGAAGCCCATCGTGTGCAGACATTACCTTTTTCCTCACTTGACAATATTTGGATCAGCACCGTGTTTAAAAAAAACTGGGAATGTGCATGTTCTACCCTCTTTTCATAGTCCATTGACCACATAAACCCTCTATAATTAGTACATTTGGCCTGAGTTGGCTCTGTACTTGGCCTGTTGTCCGAAAATAGCTGATCGCGACGCCTTGTGAGCTTGTAGATCTGCTATTTTCGGCGAATGTCCCCCCCCCAGAATAAGGATGCTATGGTTACCTGGTGATCTCAGCTGCTGAGGTTAGTTTCTACTCTGTTCTCTTCCAGACAAGTCTAGGGAAGTCCTTCTGTGTCACAACTTTGCTGGACAGTGAGATGGACGTCATCTTTTATCGCAACGGAGGGCTCCTCAGATATGTTGCTCGGACAATGCTCTGAAGAAGGAAAGAGAGAGGTTTCTCAACCAGTGGCACGAGATGTTCACAAAGAACACATTCAGCGGAGGAACTGCAGTATTTGTACATTGGTTTCCTGACTTCATGGCCAAATCAAAATGGTCAAAATAACTGGTGTCCCAGTGTGAAACCAGTACAAAACCAGTGACACGTCCTTTTACAGCTTAATTTTGGGCTGACATTGCACACCTGCTGTGGGTCTTCCCTGTCGCTGGAACTTTGATGTCACAGCTAGCAATCAGGCTAGCAACAATGGTGATGTCACTGCTGCCTGAACACAGAGTTTGGCCAGAGGCTGTGTCTCCGTCCACCAGAGGGAGAGATTCTGCTTTATACCCGCCCACTTCTACTTTGCCAATTTAAAGCATTTAACATGTACATTTCTATCATTTAACTGACAACCTTATCAAGACCTTCAAATGTCCACTAGACTTTAACGCTCCACATCTCGAAGACGATTCAATACGTTTTGAGCTTTATGGGACACGACAGTGGAAAGAGACAAGACAAGGATGGTAGAGAGTCCTGAGACGAACTCAAATTAGACCTGGGCCTACCTGATATGCCACCAGGACACCCCTGTTTCTGGACCAGAACCAGAAAGAAGGTTTTGCTCTGACAGGACAGAAATGACCTCCATACTGAAGCCCACACAAGTCAAAGAAACTGAAATGGTGCTTACACACAGGGGACCACCTCCATTGTTTTCAACATGCAATCCAATGGCAGCAGCAAGCAGAGAGAGAGAGAGGCTGCTGCTCACTGGTACAGGCATGATTTATTTACAGCTGCCACCTGAGTTGAAGGTTGTTAAACTATTCTAGCTTGCTGTGGCGCTGTCGAGGTTAGTTTTGACCACCACACCGGGAAAAACCATGGAGGAGGTAATTGTACTGAACCCTGAATTTTGTAACAGCTCTTCCCTGTTTTACAAAGACATTAAAAGAAATGGGCATGTGGAGCAACATTAGTTTCTAAGTTGGATTATCCAGAATTAGCCAAACATGTATGTATCGACACTTGCTGTGACCGCAGGGCCAAAACCTGCGTGCCAGGCTGCCAGCAATCATTAATGTCACTTTTCCACTGCATGGTAATTCAGCTCCACTCTAGTTGACTGTTTTGGTTCTCCATTAGGCAAAGGTACCTGCTACTTTTTTGGTATAGCTGTTATCTGTCGAGGTTCTGAGCAGGCTGAGGGTGATGCCAAAATGTGACATGAAAACACTGCAGACTACTTATTGGTCAGAGAATCATCACTAGCGATGGACAGACTCCCCCATACTGCATGGAAGCTCCCAAATACTGTTAAGCTGTTGGAGATGGCAAATAAATCCATATTGAGCAACTGCATGGCCTATTTCTTGCCTAAAATGTTATCTGAACCTATTTCTGTTGGACTGTACATGTGAAATGGAGTGATAGCATTACCTTTATCTTCACCATTGTTTAGCAACCTCCTGCACAGAGGGTTGGACATTGCTGTGACGATCAACTAAATTGATTGAGTCCCATCTGCAGTGGAAAATAAAGTAAAGCGAGTAGATTCGAGTTGAGCCGGTACTGTATGGAAAAGTGCCATAACATCACCACCCGCTGTGTGAGCACCCTAATAATTGAACACATCAACACACGAATGAGACTCAACCTGAGATGTCTGTCTCATCTTTCATCAAGAGAGGCCCTCAACTCCTCACAGGTTAAAAAAACGCAGTTAGGTTTCTATGCACAAAATACAGCCAGCATGATATCTGAAACACTCACTGAGTCTTTAAACTGGTTCATATCCTAAACATTAAGTAATGCCTTCATTGATGGTGACAAGTGGATTCCACTGCAGCATGACTAGAGTGGTAATAGATATATGGCTAAATTTAATTTAATTTAAATGACCCTATGTCAAAACATTGTGATAATTATATTTAGCATCTTAGTTTTTCACTTATGTCCTCATTTTAGAATGCAGTCTCTTCCATGTTAGTTCACTGGTAATGT
This sequence comes from Nannobrachium achirus, assembly GCF_963921795.1. Classification (NCBI taxonomy): domain Eukaryota; kingdom Metazoa; phylum Chordata; class Actinopteri; order Myctophiformes; family Myctophidae; genus Nannobrachium; species Nannobrachium achirus. Next base: position 49,597,542 of record NC_137820.1, read on the forward strand.
TGGTAATGGTTTGCGAATATAGCTGCTGCTCAGTTTCTGACTTCATAGTGGATTTTTAGAACAGTCTTGCATTGACAACTATTCCACATTTCCGAATGCTATATAGAGTCTGGAACTACACCCCCTGAATGTCAAAAAAGGAAGCTGTCATCTGTTGGTCATTTCTTTTTTTCTTTTTCTTTTTTATCAATTGAATATGTTTAGTCAAATGTAAACAGCATGTGGTACAGTAAGACATGAAGGCTTAACGGGTAAAACAAAAAAGTCTTCCGGTCCTATGTATTCAATTCATCAACATAACATAATATTAACACAATAATGCACGTCATCAACAAATACAAACCCTATGTACAAAGGATCTTATGTACAATGATCATAAATAACAATCCTATTGATATTTGTTTAACCCTGTCTTCTACCCTGAGCCATCCCAAACTAGCAAAGTGTGTTGGAATTAGGTGGGTTGTGGGCTTAAGGCCCCGAGACATATTCGTATCGGTTTGCTTTTTGAGTGATTTTGAGATTTCAGTTTAAGAATACAGCCCAAATAGGTAACCTCTCCTCTGCTTGAAATTATTATTCTGTCAACTCTGAAATTATTTTGTATTATTAAGGGTATGTTTGGACCCAAAAAGAATGGATTCTGTTTTAGCAAGGTGTAATGACAGTTTATCGGACAGCCAAGTACAGATTTTGTTCACAAATATATTTAAAAATATCCTCAAAACATTTTAGATTTTCCATTTCTGCTAAGCAGCAAGATATTTATGCTTTGACTAATTTGATTTACATTAGGACTAATTTAGGCGACTGCTAAGGTAATCCGCTTTACACTGAATATAAATTGACACGCTGGTTGCTCAGACCATATGACAGAAGCATTTGAAAATTGTGTGAGTCATAAGTCTGTCTCGAGAGACAAGAGAACACTTTGCAAAAGAAAGGATCTTGTATTTGTCAACCTCTGTTTGAAAATAAGTATAGAGTACAGGTTTTTGCACTGTTGGGAGTCGCTGTTTGACAGGGAGTCACTATGTGTCATTAATAAATTACCTTTTCATTTCATGCAACAGCAATTTTGATGAATTAATTTGATTAGGATTCTTTCCCGTGCAAAGTCTCTGGTGATTTTGTTTTTAGATTAGACACAAACATGCATGTTGACATGCCTGGTGCTAACAGGTGAACAGAGAAGTAAAAAAATAAAATACGTAGCATACATCATGCTTTTTCTCACAATAGCATATACATCATCTGGGAAGTGTGTGTGTTCAGTTTAAACGTAAACCTGAACATGCAATATGCTTTACATTGTCTGCTGTCCTGAAATGTAAAAGGAAGGTTTTTGCCTTTTCAAGTTTGTCCTAGCAAGTAGCAACAAATTAATGCTGTATCATACATTATTGTAGTAAAGTGTTTTCCCCCTCAAGGTACTGGCATTCTTAATCAAGGTTTACAGACAGTCCAGAATGTGGGTTTACTTTAGACCATTTAGCCTTCATGCATATGCCATCTATACTTTCTATATGAAAAGTGGTCTTAGCTATTTATTGATGCCTACTCCTTTTGGCGAAGGCCAAAAGGAAAGGAGTAACTCCTATTTGAGTCATAAGGGTCAAGGGATTAGGTTAATGTCACGAAAAATAATCCATGTTGTAAATGCATCTATTTTGTACCCACAGGAGATGAATGTTGACCTTTTTGTCTGTTACATGACTTGTTAAATAAAGTTGTTGCTCTTTGTCTTTGCAGAACATGGTCCAATAACTGCAAGCTGAAACTTGTAGGGGAAGAAAATACACACACACACACAGCTTTCTTTAAAATACGCTACTTTCGCAACATTTTGACAGTTGTATACAGTTGTTGGTTTCAAACCTTTTCATGTTGGCTTAATTTGTTACTGTGCCCAAATTGGGCTTCATTTCAACGTGCATTTTGGGTGGTTATTAATATTGAGGTAAGGCTAGGTCTTTTTTATGGTCATGTTTGTCAACAGGTGATTCAATCCTCAGGGACAAAGTCAGTTTATGATTGTTTTAGATGAATGTGTTATGCTTCCATGAGTAGTGTGAATATCTCGTTTTGGAATGAACCCATTCAATTTGCCTTCAAAGATATTTGTGTCACTTTCATTTTACTTTACAGCATTTCTTCTCACCTGTTGTTTTCTGGGAATGTTCTGGACCAGAGTGTAATCAAAGCCAAGCTTCTAGTTTGTGTTAAGCCCGTGGGAGAGAGCTTCCTGGCCGCCAGGATAAACAATGAACAGTTGAATTCAGAGATACTGATACTTGTCAAACATGCCAGAGATCTTTTGAAGTTGTTAGGGTCCACTTCCATCTATCCTAATGGAGTGCTTTCACAAAGTTACGGCATCAATCTGGGACATTAAATACTGATTAAGTGGGAAAAACAATGCTAAATGTTCAGATTTCAGCACCAAAGTGACAAAGGCAGACTTTGGGACTTTGTCTAGATTTCATTATTGCGACTGTAGGTCGCATTTATTATGACAACCTGCAGATCATGTGCGTCACGCCTCATGTCACGCTCCATGTATGGCCAAGATCCCTGATGTCATAAATATTAAGCTCATATCTGGGAATGCCCATAATATGGACATATTGTGTCAGTCAGTCTCAAGATAACCAGTGTGGTTGTCGCGACGTGAGTCACACTTGCAAATGAATTTCGTCCTTGTCCCTTTTATGCCCATATATGGAGATCCCTGATGTCAGGGAATGCCCATATAGGCCTATATCGACTATTGTGTCAGTCTCTGCGAGGTCGCTTCTCGACCTTAGGGCGTCTTATTGTGGCCAGCAGTTTTTTGTTACAGCTGATAAGACAGTTAAGTACCTGTAGTTTGATCAAGGAGGGGGCAGGGGTCAAAGGTCAAGGGGGATTCTTAACATTCCAGATATTCCTAGCCAGCTAGTAGTGTAAAGTAACTATACATTTACTCAAGTACTAACTGTAGCCTACTTATAAGTACAATTTTGAGGTATTTCCAATTTTCAGTATCCTACTTTTACTTCTAGGCCTACTCCCATCTCAGAGGCAAATTATATTGTACTTTGACCCCACAACAATTATTTGACAACTTTAGTTACTTTGAACATTTTGATTATTATTAGACCTACAAAACATAAATTGACCACTTATGCGCTATGTATAGATATTGGTCATTTGAAAATAGGTGATACAAGCTGCTATTTTCAATATTTCAATATACGCGTGGGCGTATCTTATTTTTTGAAGTCCCAAACCGGAAATTACGTTATCATTGCGCGATTCAAACGCACACCGTTTCCTGTCGGCAGCTGTCGCCTGAAGTCCGTAAACAAAACTGAAACTCATGTCGAATAAGAACAAACAAGATTATAGACCGACGCATTTATGTTGAATAAATCTAATGAACATTCCCAAGTTGAGAGAAAATGGCTTCTGTGTCGACCCTCCCGAGAGAGGATTTAACGTGTGCTGTGTGCCGCAACATTTTTGAAGACCCAGTCATCCTCTCCTGCAGTCACAGCTTCTGCCGAGCCTGTTTGCAGCGATGCTGGAAGCCGCGCGTAGCGAAAAAATGTCCAGTGTGTCGGGCTGTCAACGCAACAAGAGCACCTCCTTGTAACTTGGCTCTAAAGAACCTTTGCCAGGTTTGCCATACTATGTTCTATCTGTCTGTCTTTCAATGTTATGCCTGAATGTTAGAACCTCTGAAGTTGGCACCCCGTATGATGAAAAATATATAAAAATGGTGTCATTCTTTAGTGCTGAATTGTGCCGTAAGTTTTATAAGTTGCGCTGCTATCATTATTGAGATATTCTACAAAACACCACTGTTCTGCTCCTATCTTCTACAATGAAATACTGCTGCTCTACACCGCCCTCTGTAGGTATAAATTATATATAAATATAATTGATGATTTCAATGGCGCAAATTAGAGCACATCCAGCACTAAAGATTGAGCCCATGTTTTCCCGATTTGGAGCCAAAAAATTGGGGGTGCAAGCCTCAGCAAAACTATAACTGAATATCTCAATAGTGATAGCAGCACAAATTATAAAATTTACGGCACAATTCAGCACAAATTCAGCACTAAATAATGACACCATTTTTATATATGTTTTCAACATATTATGGGGTGCAAACTTCACGGAGGTTATATAAGATACATAAAGTGGTTCCTGTGTAAATAAGCCGTGAAGCTTACTAGGATCTCCTTTTAGTTGACCTTGTACCAGTGATTTGTGCTGTCATGAAACTGTACCTTTTTCTAGTGCAAACTGCTAATATACTCTTTAATCAATCAATCAGGCCTTCTTGGAGGAGGAAGAGCGGAGAGCAAGGCCTGGGTTTCTCTGCCGTCAGCACGGCGAAAAACGCAAACTCTACTGCCTGGAAGACCAAGAGCCAATGTGTGTGGTGTGTCAGACCTCCAAAAGACACAAAGCTCACGAGTGTTGTCCAGTCGATGAAGCTGCTCATGATTCCAAGGAGGAACTTCAGAAAAGACTTAAACCGTTGAAGCAGAAGCTGGATGTATTTGTTGCGGCTAGAGATGAGTGCCGTAAAACAAAAAAATACATAAAGATCCAGGCACAGAGCACAGCGGACGTGATTAAGGAGGAAATTAAGAGGTTCCACGAGTTCCTACATGAAGAAGAGAAGAACAAGATTGCAGAACTTAAGGAGGAAGAGGCGCTGAAGAGTCTGTTAATTAAAGATCAGATTGATGGGCTGAGTAAAGAGATAACGACCCTCGAAGACCAGATCATAGCCATCGAGGAGGAGCTGAAAGCTGAAGACGTCTTTTTTATGGACAAGTACAAGACCACATTAGAAAGAGCCCAGTGCACGCTGCAGGATCCAAAGCCAGTCTCAGAATCACTGATTAATGAGGCCAAACACCTCGGAAACCTGGCCTTCGACATGTGGAAAAAGATGAAGGAGTTGGTCTCCTACAGTCCTGTGATTCTGGACCCCAATACTGGCCCACCTCATTTAATTGTGTCCAAGGATCTGACCAGTGTGAAAATTGGTACAACGGATGTGGACATTCCTGACAACCCAGAGAGGAGGAACTGCAGACATGGTGTCCTGGGTTCCAAGGGCTTTGTCTCAGGCACTCACAGCTGGGACATAGAGGTTGGAGTTGAGAACTTCTGGGAAATTGGTGTGATGACAAAACATGGCCTGAGAAATGTAAGGTCATGCAATGGATGTTGGATGATTTGGTGTCTAAATGGTACATACCTGGCCGTGGCACCCACATCTGAAGCACCCACTAGTGTTGATGTCAGCCAACTCAGCCAGAAACCCAAGAGGATCAGAGTACAGCTGGACTGCGGCAGAGGGGAGCTGTCTTTCTTTGATTGTGCTGAAAACCAACATCTACACACCTTCAGACACCGGTTTACAGATAGGCTCTTTCCTTTCATTAGCACTAACAGCGACGCCTACGCAATCAAAGTGATGCCAGTTGCTGTGTCTGTACAGATGAAACAGTTCAGATACATACAATACGATACATAGCTGGTCTCACTGGTTAATGTGGCCAAACACCTCGGAAACCTGGCCTTAAGAGATGAAGGAGGTGGTCTCATACAGTCCAGTGATTCTGGGCCCCAGTACTGGCCCACCTCATTTAACGGTCTAAAATAAGTTGTAACTGTAGAGAAAATGGCTCCCAGAGAAACGGATTGGAGCTGGATCATTGCAAGAATTAAGCTTTCTAGAACAAGTAAACATAATCTCCTAAGGGAATGTTTCTGTTACTGCTTTAATCTATTTGAAACCATATTTAATTCTAAATGTCATTTGAGTTGATAGTAATGCAACACTGTTGTACCGTTACTGCAATATCATTTGAATGTTGGGTACTTGGGGTGGTGTGGTGGAAAAATTGCCTTGTTTAATTATTTCTCCCAAATTCTGTTTAAAAAAGTTAATTTTGTTGATTTGAGGGGGGGGGGGGGATTCTGATGTAAGGTTGCCGGAACTATACCAATCACATGCCTACTGTTTTCTAAAAGTTCAGGCACAGTTTTAGTTGGGGTGGTGGGAGAATTAATTGCCTTATTTCTCCCAAATTCTGTTCTGTTTAAAAAAGTCACTGTTAATTCAGGCACAGTTTTAGGATGTGCAGAATCCTCATTGTAGTTCAGCTTATTTTGGACCTTGACACAGTTGACAGTCATTAATGACAGAAGAACTAGGTCTTGAAATTGTAATCTTTGAAAATTGACTCTCTCCCTAAAATGTTTAACATTTGAATAAAGTCATAAATAAAGTGTCACTTTGTTTTTGATCTTGAGTTACTAGCAGTGTAGACATGATTACATTTATAAGTTGTAAAAGAGCATCGATAGTACATTTGTTATTTATATATCAATTTATATATTTGTTTTTTTTTATCAATTAAGCAATTTTTCAAGTTTTGTGTTTAACGTCTTTACTCTTCTAGGAATACACTTGAATATAATATGTATATCAGTCATAACATTTGTTAAACGTGTATGTGTGTGTGTGTGTGTGTGTGTGTTTGTTATGTATAGTAGGCCTAGATATAGTTGCTACGTTCTGAATTCTGATCCAAAATAATTAGTTTAAATCTGATTCCTAATTGCAGTAAGTGCAATATATTGGGGCATATTAGTGCAGAATCTAGCAGTACATAAGAAATTCAAACAGCACAGCTTTTGAGATGAAGGTATTCATTTATGACTATCATAGTTGCAGAGAACACACTAGTGTCCCAATATGTATGATATCGAGAGTTTTGTGCTGTGGGGCAGGTACTCACTCTACCATTGTCATTCTTCTTATGGACACAAGAGGGCAGAGTTGTATACTGTATATTGTGCACCACTAGAATACATGGAGTGCAGTGGAGGTTTTCTTGAAGAAAAAAAAAATGTGTACCATTTTATATTCCTGATGAAAGTGGCATCTAGAAATGTACATTTATGGATAACGAAGAGCATTTATTAACATAAAAAAGACAACTGGAAAACAATACAAAATGCATTTGAACCTAGTTAAATCCCAAACTCATCTATTCATAATGGCATCATTTAATTAATTTGAAAAAATCAAGAACAAAACTGCTTTCAGACATGATTAAGAATGTAATGGGTCAGTGATTCACAGTCATCTCTATGCTAATGTACAAAATGAACACACTTTCTGGGGCAACGAATGTTTGGCAATACAACTCACATGCTCAGATATGTACTAATTGTTTACACCTATAGACTATGTTATTGATTAGTTCAGATCAGTCTGCCAATGAACGTTGTACTCAGATACATTATCTCCATGAATATTCCATTCCCATCCAAAGAGAGTACCGGTAGACTATCTAAATATTAAGAAAACATAGTATGCAAAACTGTTCAGTTTCGCACATCACATAGGAGGAGGCAGGTAGGCCGGTTGTTCTTTATGTGTTAAAATCCCACACTTTTCAGTTTTGAAAGCCAGCATGCAGATGAAATAATTAAAAAGTGTCTGTAAGAGAGCTGTAAAATGATTTTTCTTTGAGCGGTGCCTCATCGCTCCAATGCTTGACTGAATGTGTAGGTATGTATGTGTAGTACACTCATACACCTTGTATGAGTAGCAATAGCTGCAATACCGCTGGGTGACCAAGTGGCGCTGTTGAGCAGCCTTGACATTAATGGACAACAGAATAATTCATATAGTTTAACACTGTTCAAAGGCAGAGTCCTGCAACAGGCCGGGTACCCACGTTTGATGGTTGAAAATGGGCGGAATGTTCCCTTAAAACTAACCCCAACCCTTACCTTAAACTGAGGGAATGTACTAGGGATGCGGTATCGGTACTCGTGGTATCGGTACTCGCCCCGATACCGGCCTATTTTGCGGTATCGGTACTCGTCCGATACTGCTCACAAAGCGCCCGAGTACCCTGTGTGTTCCGCCACTTCGCCTTTCTCTCTCTCTCTCTTAAAGTATCAAAAGTAAAAATACAAAATGTTTGAGCATAACAGATCTAGAAGATCATGCACAGTACAGGAATTTCCATGGGCTAAACCTGAAAAAAAAAGTGAAATGTGTGGCAGTTGTGCCATGTTCTGGGAAAGCAATGCAATTTAATGTGTTATATACAGCCAGAAAGTGAGGAACATCTGATAAAATAAAATAAAACGTAATTTAAAGACATTTTGTATTATTAATTGTACTCATACTCGGTATCGCCAAGTACTCAAAATGAAGTACTCGTACTTGTACTCGCTCAGCAAAAAAGTGGTATCGGGACATCCCTAGAATGTACACATGCTTACCCACTTAGCTTAACCTTGCTAGACTCTTCTCTTTTACCTACACGTTCTGTATGTTTATAAGTGCCCCATGCAAGATCTCATTATTTCCATAGACAACGCATTGGTGACTTCGGTTCCAACTGCCAAAAACCTTGGTGTGGTCCTGGACAGCTAGCTATCGTTCGGCACACATTGCATCAGTCACCCGGTCCTGTAGGTTCACACTCTATAACATCCATAGAATCAGACCCTTCCTCACCCAGGAGTCAGCCCAGCTCCTCATCCTGACATCATGATCAGTCATATCAAAACTTGACTACTGTAACTCTCTCCTCACTGGCCTCCCAACATCTGCACTTAAGCCTCTCCAACTGATCCAAAATGCCGCGGCATGACTGGTCTTCAACCAGCCAAAGTTTTCACATGTCTCCCTCTCCCCCCTTCTCCGCTCCCTCCACTGGCTCCCGGTTGCGGCCCGCACAGAATACAAAACACTGACACAGGCCTTCAAAGCAGCCAAAGGTATGGCACCTCCATACCTCCAAAGTCTGATCAATCCCTACAACCCAAACCTGTTCACTCAGATCAGCAAACACAGGGATGCTGATAGAACCCTCGCCATCAGGTAGCGGGACCTCCAGGCAGTCAACAAGAGACTGGGATGCACCTGGTCACAACCAAGAACTCTGGAGGTCCCTTGTCGACAGCCCTGGTAAGGGTGTCAGGCATAGCCTAGGCATAGGCCTGTCCATACTTTGACCGAAACCGCCCTTTTCGGTCAAAATGTCGGTTCGACTACAAAATGACGTCACTTGCGACTTCTGAAAAGCATTAGACCGAATGAGAGTTCAGAAATTTCACGTAATTTCGGAGAAAGTATGGACAGGCTTTAAAGGACAACTTTTTTTTTTTACAGGGTTCATATTTTAGATAGTCATTAGAGAAAAGAAAAGATGGGTGTTAAAATGTTTTCATTTACTTCTTTCTATCGTTTAAGTGATTTTAATTTTGATTTGCATGCATGCCCCCAGGTTCTTTCATGGGCAGATGTGACTTATGGGGGCTGGTGTAAATAGTAACAAAGACATTGACGGCTTATTGTGTCTAAAAAAAGACATATTTAGCCTCTTGTACGCATGCCCCCACCCACTGAAATCAAAATACTAAAATCGCTAAATCAATAGAAAGAAGTAAATGAAAACATTTGAACACTCATCTTTTCTCTTCTCTAATTAGGCTACAATCTAAAATATGAACCCTTGTTGTAAAAAAAACAAAGTTGTCCTTTAAGACAGTTATAGTAAGTACATATTTGTATGTTTCTGGTGAAGAAATATGTATGTACATGGCAAAAATATTTTACCATAACAGTTTTTTATTATTGTTTTGTTATAAACATAAATGATCATAATATATCATACTATATGTTCTGGATTGATATCTCTCTATGCAGTTGATGTTGATTGAGTCCCATGAGAAGTGTCAGCTATCCATAAGATAAACACTACTCTCATGACTAATCAAATTGATTGTTGTATTGCCTTGCTTATTGGGTTGATGTACAGTATATATTGCATTGCTTGTTGTGGGTCGCTTTGGATTGGGAGCTTCCAGTTTGGGCATTGAGCTTCTGCTAAATGCCTAAACTGGAGCCAGGAGGTATGCGGTCAGCCTTGCCCTATAGGCTTGGCTCAGGGAAAAGGACGCCCCTGCCTTGCACAGTCCCAGGTCTGCCATCCATAAGATGAACGAAACTCTCATGACTAATTGGAAATGACGCAAGTTCGGGGACTGAGCAACCTGAGCTGGCCGACTCCGGCGAGGGTGTATAGTGTATAATGGCTGAAACACCCTAAGACCTGGAGGAACACTACTGATGATGCGTCCTAGATTAAAACCTAACCCCAGCCACCCCCCCTCCCTTGCATCCATCATTCACCACCAAGATGACACACACACACACACACACACACACACACACACACACACACACACACACACACACACACACACACTCACACACACACACACACACACACACACACACACACACACACACACTCTCTCTCATGCATGTGCCTGCACAAAGGAAACTAGAAGCAGTGCTCTTCCGAGCACAGGTCTCCACCAGGCCAGGCGTCCTGGTGGTGCTACTGTATAATAGGCCAGTGTAAAAAGGGTGGCATATGTTCTTCACCTTAGACCTTTCATGGCAATCGGACGCTGCATGCATGATTTGAAGCATTGTGTTAAAAAAATGTGTTTTGCTAAAGTCTACCTGCTGGTGGCGCTATAACAGGCCAATGTGAAAAGGGTAGCATTTGTTCCTTCACATAGTGGGAATATGTGTGGCAAATTTCACGGTAATTGCAAGCTGCGTTGATGATTTGAGGCATTTTGTTCAAAAACTGCAATCCTGCAAACTTTGGAAGCTAATATTAGCCAATCAGGATGGAATATGAAATATCAGACTGATCAGACTTGATCATATGACTATAGAGATACTGTGTACTGATTTGTGTTATTTTTGGAGAAAATCTGAAGGTGTAATATCCTAAAATGTGTTTTACACAAGTCGGCCCAAAGGTGGCGCTATAAAAGGCTGATGTGAAAAATGCAGAGAAAGGGTTTTTCCTTGGCCTCTAGAGAGTGCACTTACAAAGTTTGAAACTGATCGGTGGAGTTATAGGTAAAACCACAAATCGGGCTGTTATAGCGCCACCATGAGGCTGATTTCAAAAATTTGAAGTGGCATTTCTTCCTCGACCTAGTGGGAACGTGAGTGCGCGATTTCATGATAATTGCACTTTGCGTTTGTGATTTGAGGCATTTTGTTCAAAACGACTCAATCCTACAAACTTTGGAAGCCGATCTTAGCCAATCAGGATGGAATATGCAAAATCGGACAGATCTGTGTCGATCACATGACTGTCGAGATACTGCCTAGCGATTTGTAGGATTTTTGGACAAAATCTGTAAGAGTAGTGCACAGAAATGTGTTTTGCGAACATCGGCCACTAGGTGGCGCTAGAAAAGGCCCATTTGAAAAATTTAGGGCAGAGGTTCTAGATTGGCATCCAGGGAATGTGTGTGCTCACTTTGGCAGCGACCGGGCCAGCGGCGACTGAGATTAGCTGCACACAAACTGTGAGGACGCACGGACGCACGGACTGACAGACGCACGGACGGACGGAGGGGAAAACATACTCTCCCCCATGCCTTCGGCTGGTGGAGACAATTAACATCTTATCCTGTGTTTCTTAAAACTATTTGTCTGTCTGTCTGTCTGTCTGTCTGTCTGTCTGTCTGTCTGTCTGTCTGTCTGTCTGTCTGTCTGTCTGTCTGTCTTTGTGTGTCTGTTCTTGTGTAATATTTCATAGTAGCCTTTCTGTAGTCACATAATCTGGGGATAAAATGAATTCCAGGAAACCTGGATGTACTGTCCGCCCACCCACGTCATGGATGAGAGGTGCATTTCTATGTTGTGCGTGACAGTTCATGCAGTGACCACTTATCAACCTCATTCTGAGGTGAGACTGAGATTATGTAAAATGGGAGGAAGATTAAGGCCAATAGAGGACTATCTGCCTCTGCTCCACTGGTCCAGAGGATTAGTGACATATAGTGTCCTAACCTGGGACTGCTATTCCTGGCAGACAGCAGAAGTTACATTATTTTGTGTTTTTAAAGATCAAAGGTCAAAGCAACATTTGCTTATAGGACAACTTTGTTTTTTAAAACAACGGTTCATAGTTTAGATATTCATTAGAGAAAAGAAAAGATGGCTGTTAAAATGTTTTCATTTACTTCTTTCTATCGTTTTAGTGATTTCAATGATTTTGATTTGCATGCATGCCCCCAGCATGGTCCTCTGTACCGCAACGTGAGTCACAATTGCAAATTAATTCCGTCCTTGTCCCTTTTATTCCCATATCTGGAGATCCCTGATGTAATCAATAAGCCCATATCTGGGAATGCCCATATATGGACATATTGTATGAGTCCATATCATCTCCATATTTGGAAGATAAAGACACATAATGGCCATATTTTGTCCAACTTAAACAATCAACCAGGTCTTTTTTGGGTCAAAGTTGATCACATTAATAGTCTTTAAAAGACAAAGAAGCACCCATGTGCACTCGGCCATGCGCATGCAAGGGGTCAGAATGGGTTCAGGAGGGTTAAGGGGTGCCGAGGGTTGAGGGGCCGAGGGTTCATACTACTAGATATAGTCATACCCGGTGCAAATAAAAGTACCTCAAAACTTTACTCAAGCACAGAAGGGTTCAGAACCCTGGCCCTAGTAAGCATAGTAGATCTAATTTAGTATGCACACACTACTACATAGTATACATACTATATCTAGTATATAGTACAGTATATACATTTATATAGTATAGTATATTTAGATCTATACTAAATATAGTACTATAATGTGTAGTTTAATGCTCCCCAACTCTGTGTAAAGAAAGAACGAGCCTCAGAATGATCTCTAAATAGATCTGTCTAGAATAGATCACCTGACTTGGAAGGTAAGGTTGGCTGAAAGCCAGAGCACTGAGACGATGAGTCATAGGTTACTAGCCGAGTCATCCTGTGATCTGAGACAAGGGAGCTTGGCAGAACAACCTCTGTTCATTAATTGAAATAACATCAAGCTTTAAAGTTCTATGGTGAGGCTACATGTGTAGAGTGTGTCTGTATACTTTCATGTTTTGTCTGTCTCTGTTGAAAGCTGCAATCAGTAACTTGTAATAATATAGGCCCCACGCCTTGGGGAGTTGTCACAGTACATTTGCACATACGTGAAATTTATTCTCTGCATTTTACCCATCCTATAACGACTAGGAGCAGTGAGCAACCATATGTGGCACTCGGGGAGCAATTAGGGGTTAAGGGTCTTGCTCAGGGACACATCGACACATAGATGCCGGATCGGATTCATACCTGCGACATCCAGGAGCTCTAGCTCCCCAGGCAGGTTCCCTAACCACTTAGCTACGGCCGCCCCCTTGTGTCTTAATTATCTCTGGATTTGAGAGACCAAAGCATCAGTAGTGGAAAGTAACCAATTACATTTACTGAACGTTTTGAGGTACTTTTACTTTACTTGAGTATTCCATTTTCAGTGGCGGAAAAAGTAATTTTCCCATCACTGCAAAGCATTTACCGTTAGGCAAGAGGGACCCCTCAGAGTGTGTTTATGAGCTTCAGGTAGTACTACTTGTCAACGAGTACCAGTAGCGTCTAGACACGTCTCAAAGGAAAGTAGCGGGACAACTGCAGATGCATATTGTATTCTTAACATACTCTACCAGATGGATTCAAATAACCAATAATGAATACATTAACATTATTCATTAATATAAGTTCCGGAATGCAACTTATATTTCTTTATTTTAATGTCTTTTGGTTGTCCTTTACGTTGTTCTCACTGTATGTAACAGTTATCATGACATTTCTGTTGACTGTTTGCAATGAACTTTACATAGATTTTTGTCTACAAGTAGCCATAAAACCATCATAAAACACACAACAAAAAGTAAGATGTATAACCACCTTTATTCTTTTCCCCCTAAAGACGAAAAATTCCATAGTATACAAGAGTGGATTGTCATCATAGTTGCTAACTAAGTCAATGTAAACAAATAACCCCTCTAAAGCCATCATGAAGACAAAAAAATAAAAGAACAATTGAGAAATATACAGAAAAATATACCTCTGAGAAAAATAATATATTGCCATTTTTCCTAACAGCTTATCGTCACGGCTCATTCATTAACAGTGAAGACTTATGACCTATTCACACATGCAAAAATAAAGATAAAGCTCTCCCTCTCTTGGCATTTACAAAAAAGAAAAACAGGCTCCTACATAGAGCACTGTGCTGTCTTACAGAGTCAATCAGCAGTGAAACCCAGACAAATCACTTCAAAGTGTATACTATTCCACCAAATGAATTATTGCTAAGTGGACAGTGTAGCATTTAATAATGGTAGCACGTAATTGTATCATGTTTGGTTAAGTAGTCAGGGCCTGTGACTTTTAAATCAGACAAAACCTACGGCTGTTTTGTCTTTGTAAGACAGACTTCCTCAAAGTCTACGAGACCTTGATGCTGTTACTGATGTGGGGAATGTATTTGACCAGTTCTTTTCAGACCGTTTTAAGCTAGCTGAATTTAAAATCAGGGATGACTTGAAAAGCATCAACCTGCTATATGCATATGGATTCTTTGGCATATTTTTGGATCCTTCTCTCTGTAAATTGCAGAACAAAAATACCTTAGATTTGTGGTGGTGTTTAGCTGTATTTGTGTTTTGCTATATTGCATACAAAGACCTAAGTACTCTGGAAACGGGCCGGCTCTTTACCACATCCCAATAATTGGTGGTGTGGTCCCCCCTATTAGCGTCACAGGGTGCGGGGAAGAGAACGGGGTCACAACAAAATACACATGGTGAAGTAGGACAAATTCTAAAGTAAGACTCAAGAATGAAATGTTAAAATTAAAAGTCATTGCATTCTTTTCTTAGGCACAAGAAAATCCTCCGATTTCCCCTTTAAAACAAGACACCTGCTTTTCCTTCGGAGTAGGGTGGTGATATTATTCAAGGGTGGCTCAGAGTTCAGCCTCAGTCCGCAGGACCTCTTAAAACACTTGTCGTCCCCTGTCGTCTTGGAGAACTGGACTTGAGTTACAACTGTACCTGGACCCCCTTTTCCATCTACACCAAACTTAATTGCCATAAATAGCCCATCTACAAGCTCACAATGTGCTCTATAGATCTCCCTGTAGTTCTGCCATTTTGGTTAATGTTCCCCAGAATATGGACGCTGGGGTTCAAGTGGTTAAGAACTACAGAGACAGATTTGTGGGAAAATACAGTACTGTAGATCTGCTCTACATAATGGGATGTTTTTTTTGGGATTGTTTTTTTTTCCCCCGGTGTTGTTTTACCACAAAGAATAAAGCTGTGTTTGCGAGATAGAAAGTTGTGAATAGTGAATTTAGCAAATGGCATAGTAGTACAGTACCTCGTTCAACCTCCTCTATAATTCAGGTTTTCAGGTCAAGTCCATTACGGAACGCATGTACATTTCAGGCATTTAGCTGATAGGATAAACAACTCTAGAATAAGCTTTAGTTCCCAATTCATTGACATGAATAGGGGTCCTGTGATCCTAGAAGGGGGAACTGCCAGTACCAAAATAGATAAAAGGAGTGGGGGCAACACCGAATCTTTATCTGCCCATGTGGTTACAGATTGTACTGTAACCCAAATATCCCAGGTTCAATCACTTTGACAGCCAGCGGTTAAGTTAAAATAATGTCCTTGAGTCACTAAGGAGTAAAGAATGGTAGTTAAATGCCCACAACGACCTCAAATGTTGACTAGCAAATCATTTGAACTACCGGTACATGTTTTTGTCTAACAGGCAGAATTTGGGCTTAAAAACACACAGAGCGAGTAACACAAGTTGGAATGATGATGTGATGTATTTCAACATGAGGGTGACCACAGAGACTGATCAGGGATCAGCTTCTCCAGAACTCTTCCTAAAGAAAAGAAAAAAAGAGAAAAAAAAAACAGGATGATGTGGTATTTAGGATGCAGCTATCCTTTTTCTAGTGGTGTGTTCTAACGTGTTATGCTATATACCACATATAGCGCACGCAGGTAGATTATCGTATCGCTCCAAAACAATCAAGAACACACCAAGAAAGAAGGGACAGTTGTCTCGTTGAGGTGCAGCACGCAGATAAACAAAATACGGTTGACGGGTGGGAGAGAGAAAATAGAAAAATGAATTCCAGAACGTATGAGCACCTCTAACTTGATTTGTGCTCGAAAAATAAAGGGGGTGGGGTGGTGGCATGGGATCCCCTGCTTTGACAACCCCCCCCAACAATACACACACACACACACAAACATATATATACACACACTCTCCTTTTATCAAGAGTCTGCAAAACAGTATGAGACCTCTAGTCACAACTGGATTTTAAGTTCGGGGGGATTTGGGGTTGATGATGTCACTCGAGGAAGAGGAGAAAAGGGGAGGATGAAGGGGGATGTTTGGGGAGGAACAGCTCCCCATGAGAGCTTGCGGCTGTTCTTCATCTGAGGAAGAGGAGGTACGAAGGGTGAGGTGAAGGGAGGACTGGACAGCACGGGAGAGGGAGGAGCCAGGAGACATGGCGTCGAAGCGGTCGTCAGTCCTCGTCGGAGCTGCTGCTGCTGCCGTCCATGGAGTAAACCATGAAGAGAAGGTCTGGCCGCGGCGGGACGGCCGGGTTCCCTGGCTTCACCATCTCAAAACCCATGTAGTGGAACGATCTGATGATGACCGCTACATGACAGACACCAAAACACATCACATCAGATTTTATCTTTTATCCCCACATTCCGAGTTGTAACACATTTTAACCATGTTAACGCTATATACCAACTGACTGGGGACTAAATTTGGTCTCCTCCTTCTTTCCCTCTACACCAAATATAGGAGCTGAAAATATATCGTCTAAAAGCTCATCTTGCAACGCAATGCATTGTGAGCTTGTTTGCCATTTATCACATTGGAAGACACATTGTCCCAGAATGGGAACACTGCGGTTCCTAAGTTTTGCTAAAAACAAAGTGACGACAAAGCATCATGGCAAAACATCCACAATCCTGGTCACCATGTAAAGGGGTTGAATGCATGTCATAATGCCTCTAATCTCTTTCCTGACATAATTTCAATTTACTGTGCAGTGGGACAAAATATAATCTCTATAAAAATGTTTGGAAAAAGATTACTCACATCGATCCTCTCTGTTTTTGACGAACCAAAGGAACACGTGGTTGACTTTGAGCTTCTCTTCAGCAAACTCCAGAAGAGCAGTGAGACTGAGAGAGACAGAGATTTTGTATAGTTATACATTTTTATAAATGGCAAATGGTGTGTTTATAAACAGCGACATTGGTAATTCCATTGAAACAACGTTATAAACCAGACAAACAAAAAGTGAAAGGGGTGGTGTGGGTGAGAGAGAGACTGAGAAGGGGCTGAGACAGGAAGAGAGAGAGAGCGAGAGCGCAGGAAGATGCACCGAGCTTTTAATGTTTTATGTCTTTACATAAGCACTGCATCGTTACATAATGCAGCTGGCAGTGAGCCGACAGCTGCCAAGGTGACTCTGCTCTACTAGCCTGGGGCCAGCCTATATACAATGCAGCCAACTTGTTTTAACATGGCTGGGATGTCTAGCTCAGCTAGGCTACTGCTCTACCAGTATGGCACACACAGGCAACGCCCCAAATATGAACGCTCAAATATGTGAAAACACAAACACAGATACACACTGCATGCAATATGATTTATAACTCGTCATGCCATATTATATCATGCATGTTGTGTCTGTGCCCCACGATGACGCTTGAAAATAGAAAGGAAATGGAAAGGCGCCTGTACTGTACAGCAGTTAACCCAAGACCTGAAAAATACCTAAAGGTTTGTTGAAAAACATACGTTTCTATATCAAGTGGTTCTCAAACTCTTTCATGTCAAGGACCCCTAGAATTATATGTATTTGACCGTGGACCCTTATCTCAAAATATGTTGTTCCAGGGGCCCAGAGAAAGAAAGATTGAGTTACAAATGTTCGCTTTAAAAATATCGGTGCCGCGGTGTGAGCTGGTATATCTGCTAATTTTTTTTTAAGCGTAAAATAATGGTTGAAGTGGTTCAAATCTAAGGAGCCACGGATGTGTTCTAGGTCTAAATTCACCCTTTGTCAGTCTTCTGATTGGTCCCTGAATGACCAACCAGCAGGCTCTATCTGCCTTGTCCTTCCTGGTTCCGCCTTTTTTATGTCGAATTTTCTAAAACATAATTTTTGGAGAAATAAAAACATTTAAAAACATGCCAAGTCACTATACTGCCACTGAGCAGCTCCATTTAACTGAAACAAAGTTTGAAATTAGAATTGAACACACAGAATAACAATACGAGGCAAATGAATTAAAATGGTAGTGGATGAAGTGTCCCACCGAGTGTCCCACCAAGACACAGCAACCAATGGGTGCGAAGAGGGGGGAGCGCGACAACAGGCGGGACTTGACAAAGTGTGAATTGGTTCAAATCTATGAGGGTGTTTCTTTATTCTAGTGTTTGGCACATTCTTCGGTATGCGTCAGCCCCCTTACCCTTCTTTGCTGCCCTCTACCAGCGGTCCAGGGGGGATCTCCAGGAAGAGGCTGTCAGCGGACAGTGCCGTGTCCCAGCAGGCTGAGCGGCGCTCGTTGAGCTGGTAATGGAAGTGGAGAACAGGTGGATTCCCATTCACCTCGGCTAGGCGACTCACAGACAGTCGGTCATCCTGGGGAGGGATAAAGGATAACACAATAGTTATAATAGATCAGGGGTTCTCAAACCTTTTTAGGCTGTGACCCCCAAAATAAACATATATGAACTGGGGACCCCCACCCTGACAAGCACTTGGAATGTAGGTATTACATTTAATGTGACTCGGTTCCACAGATAAATATTGTGAAAAATCACGTTGCGAGGCGTTGTGAGCACGAGATCTGCTATTTTCACAATGTTCGCCTCTTGCTTACTTAACCCTCTAAGGCCCACGGTTGTAATATTACAACGTTTGTATTTTATCCAAAAAAAGGTTTAAATCATTTTATTTTAGCTCCCCCTACCACCTAAACACCACCATTGGATTCTATTGTTTAGTATTACAATGCCATTGGCCACAATATTTGCATATATTTAACAGTTTGGCCAGTTTGGTATTAAAACGGTCTTGATACAGTAAGTGTGGGGAAAGGGGTGCAGAGTTGGTAAGGGTATGCCAAGCCCTTGATTGCTAGTGGATTATCACCAGTGTTTTGAATTGGATGTAGGCGACAACCAGAGGTCACTGAAGGAAGTGCATAACTGGGGCGACATATCAACATTTAAGGGAGGTTTAAGATAATGTCAGTGAGTATAGCAGCAGACCAGCAAAAAGGGAGTTGCAAGACCAGCAAAGCAACATTTTGATCCGTTATTAGCAGATTGCGCAACTAGCTGCCTGGGGATATTGACAGTGTACTGTACATGCTAGCATGACACATGTCTACACATGCTGATCTATATGTCTCTACCCATACTGGCCCCTCTCTCGCTCTCTGGATGTATTTGTGTGCGAGTACATGCGTGACAGTCTCATTAACCAAATGAACCCTTGCTTGTAAATCGGCTTTTTTCTGTTAAGAGATTTGTTGATGTAAAGGGAAAATAGTGAGGGTATAAAACCCTGGGGAGACATGACAACAAAGTATATGCCACACAGTAAATTGAAAAATACACATTCCAATGTATTCAGTTGAAAATGTTGTTTTTATTGAGCAGACGGGTGATGCAACGAAGGTTGCCACATATCTGGTTGCTTTGTTGTTGATGTCACTGGACTCACTGGAGAGAGAGCGAGATCATTTAGCGACCTACAACCGGGTTGCAACGTGGTCGGTAGTTTACAGCGACCGGGTCGCTAAATCAACCGACCGGGGCGGTAAATCACCGACCGTGCCGCTAAATCGACAGACCGGGTTGCTAAATTCACCGACCGGGACGCTAAATCCACCGACCGGGACGCTAAATCCACCGACCGGGACGCTAAATCCACCGACCGGGTAGGTAAATCCACCGACCGGGGTCGCTTATCCACCGACGGGGCAACTAACCCTAACCCTAACCCTAAACTTAACTTCAGTAGCCGTACCTCAGTAACTAACCTGCCGACGCAACCTACCGACCGGGTCGCTAAATCACCGACGGGGCTGCAAAATCACCGACCGGGTCGCTAAATCTACCGACAGGGGCGCAAAATCAACCGACCGGGTCGCTAGATCTACCAACCGGATCGCTAAATCTACCGACCTAAAACTGCAGGCCGGTCGGTAGATTTAGCGACCCGGTCGGTCGATTTAGCAGCACGGTCTGTGATTTACCGGCCCGGTCGGTTGATTTATCGACCCGGTCGGTTGATTTAGCGACCCGGTCGCTGAAAACTACCGACCACGTTGCGACCCGGTTGTAGGTCGCTAAATGATCTCGCTCCTACTGACTGGCCTATTCTTGGAATCCTTATTCGAAGTGTAAATGGTTATGTGCCTTTAAACTCTGACAGTTTAAAGATCATTAGACTGAAATATGTATCAACAAATAGATTTTTATCAGTTGTTTTTACTGTCTTTTAGTCATCATTCTCTGTCTCACTCTGTTTTTATCCGGTTGCATCTCTGTTCTACCATTGTGAAAGTGAAGTGAAACTAATGAGCTAAACCAAATTGTAAGCTCAACAGAGTGGAAGACAAAGAGTTTGTAAACTTCCTGTTTTTAAAGTAGTATAAAACAGGGAAGATTTACCAACATTAACAACAAAGCCACCCAAAAAGGTATGTTTAAAGAAACATTAGCAGGACCTGTGTCTGTGGTCAAACTGTGTTGGGGTCATCCCTAAGTTACCCGGGTTCAAGGTTCCCCGCTTACCCTGTAGTTGTAAAGGTCTACACTAGAAACGGAGGGGGAGAGATTTCTTCTGTTTGGTCCATTTGATGTCTGTTCTATTTCCTTGTCCATACTTGTCTGTATGATTACCCCTCAACTGAACGTACTGGACTTGTCCGTAGCAAGAAGTACCCGCGGCCAACATTGTGAACCTTAGGGGCAGTATTGAGGATAATAACTTTTCCTCAGCAAAAAGAGTGGAAAGATGTTGTTCTTCAACACCTGTAAATATCAACCATACCTCGTAACCTCTATGATACAAACATGGAAAGCTCTGTGCCGTGAACGTTCTCATCAAGAGCCCATGGTAAAGTGAAACGGCAGTGAGCCTCGATGGACAAGGACAGGTCTATAGCCTAATATGTTGAAAAAGACCCAATCTAAGTTTCCTTTTTATGTAGACATTGTCCTTTTTAATAATAAGACGGAAAATATAAAATTCTGTTGGTTATTGATTTATCACGAGATTCGAGAGATGGGACTACTCTAGGTTCATTCAGCCAAAATCCGTCTCACTTCAGTTTTGAGTCGTATCCTTTGATTGGCTCATTTGGCTGGCTGGTGATATAACTTAACTGACACAAAGTATTTATAAAAAAAAGACTTGTGTTGATGCAACAGCAACAATAGAGCGAAATCCGCATGCTGAGAATCGTTTGTTCTGTTCTGCTCTCGTGTGACGCGACATGCAAGCATGGATGTGAGGTGCAATACAGGCGAGCGGCCCCCAACGGAGCGGAATTGGAGCGGAGGGCGGGTCAGCCCGCGCATATACCGTACAGGAACTAAGCATGTCGACGCAATTACTGTACGTGCTCTCTCACCCAAAAACGTAGACAAAATCAAACATACAGAAGTATAAACGGCCCTTAAGCAGGGAACATACTGTAGAACCCGGGGAACATAGATAGGCTCCCGCTGTGCGTGTGTGTGTGTCTCACCTTGTGTACTAGCACGCTAAGAGAGGGATCCCTGATAGTCCCTCGCCCACCCGGGATCTTCTGCTGTGGGAGAGGGTCATCAGGAGCACCACAGAGGCCCCAGGCCCCCTGTCGAGCAGGACAGTCTGGCCCCCGCTAGCCAGGAACTGGATGGACACAGAGAGAGAGAAAGACATGCAGTGTTTTACATTTGTTGATGATATTCCATTTTGGTGTTACTCTTATGCTATGTTGATGAATTGAATACTACCACAATGGAAACAAGTTTGGGGACTGCCCATGAGTCCGAAAGCTCATTAGTCCTACATTGGTTAGGGTTAGGTTTAGGGTTAGAATTCACCAGGTTAGCATTCACCAGTTTCGGACTAATGGGCTGTAGGATCAATGCCTTGGACCCACAAGTTTTTGTTATCCTTTCAGCTCAAATGTCTGACTATACCTTGTGCTGTTTACATTTCTGTCTAATAAAGTATTCAATCAATCAAAAGAGAGAGAGCGAGAGAGAGAGAGAACGTTGGGGCATGAGAACTTTGAATTCCTTTGCGAAGTATAATTCAAACTAAGTTCACATGACAAAGATATGTAGAGATCATAGGATACTTTGTGGTTCTTTATCATGTGATCACTGTGCCAAATAAGACATTGGATGCAGTCTAGAGCTCTTTAGAATCGTTTAGACGGATGGACTGATTGACTGACGTCAGTGTGTGTCTACTTTACATTGGCGGCCTGAAGACATAATCATCGATCATGTTATTTTTTATTATTCAGAGGGTTCTGATTTAGTGTTTATGGGGTTTTGTTTTGCAGCATGGTGTTAATCACAATACAGACTCACTTTGACACTGACTACACGATATGACTAATCCCAAACATTGCATGAAAAGCTGTGAAAAGCCATTTCTTGATTCTTTAGATTCTTTCCATTTAAATATTGTCAGTCTACTATGTCTCGGTCCACCATCTCTGCCCCTTGTATTCCTTAAGTTACTGTTGGTTGAAATGATTAGTTGGAGTGGAGTCAGCTAAATGTAATGTAAAATGGTCAACACAGTTTTTCAATACGGGACCAAAGTCATTGGAGTAAACCCAGCAGACAGACCAGATGGGACAGTCAGGGTCATAAAACTGTGTCTCTGTTGCTACCCTGCCAGTGTATTTATTCTTTTATAGCCTTTAATGGAAGTTAACTGTAATGGAACACAGTGGAAAACAGCTGTATAACGGAGCCATTCCACAGTAAACACAGACCCATGTTTAACAGAGTTAATCAGGTGTGATGTGTCATAAGTAGTTCAAAGAACGTACCCATTTATTTTACCCATTTAATTATTAACTTTGGACCCTTTTTTGGGATCATTTGCTCTCCCAAATTGTTGGAATTGATCCTTCGGTTAGCTTCCGAGGCGAGCGGTTTGACTTTTGGGAGAGTAATAACCAAAATGCGTGACATGATTTGCAACAACGCACAGAGGAGTCTCCGCTCTATGCATCTGTGTTGGACACACTCCCAAATTATCAGAAATAAGGAGCCCATGTTGAAAAGGTAAATAAATAACAACAACAAAGTTCAAAAGCTGTCAGCTTAACTGAAAAACATGTCCTTCATATCCAGGTCACATACTGTAGACCTGGCTGCCTAAATTTGGCTCCAAGTGGTTTCCGCTGACCCCTGCTCAAGACATCTTCACAGCTTAGAAATCAGATCCCATGTCCAGGGGCGTCACAAGGGGTAGGAAAGTGGGACTGAGTTACCAGGGCCCAAGGTGGAGGGGCCCTAGTAACTTTAGCTATCGGTGCCACGCTGCGAGCTTGTAGATCTGCTATTTTTGAAAAGTCGTGAAAATGTGCGCAAATCTTTGAATATATGTATTTTTTTAGGGAACATTTGGAACATTTTGGAACTAAATATTTTGAGATGGGGGGGGGTCCTCCTTCACATGAAAAAGTTTGAGCATCACTGACATCATGGCAACATAGGTTTCTTGGCACACATTTTCACGATTTTTCAAAAATAGCAGATCTACAAGCTCGCAGCGCGGCACTCGGTGCCACGCTGTGAGCTTGTATATCTGCTATTTTTCAATAGTTAACATTCATGGGGGGCCCGCAGTGAATCCTTGTACCCAGGGCCCCAGAATTTGGTGTGACGCCCCTGCCCATGTCAATCAGTAGCAGACCACCACAGATGACCTTTTGACATTTAAATGACTTGTATCCAGTTTTACTTCATGTGGTATAGAAATCTCCTTTCGTCAAGTACTGATTCCAGACACTAGAGTCTAGACCAAACCAAAATTTGATACCAGGATTTTACATAAACCTAATCTTAGATCCATCTGATCTAAATCTGAGGTCCAGAGTCCAGTTGGTCTCAGCTGGGTTGAACACATGACCTGTAAACACCTCTAAAATAGCTCACTGGGGTTCACGAGAACACCCGGCCCACGCTTTGGGTTACAGTGCAATATATCAGAGCAGTCATGAGGACAGTCTGACACCACACTCGCATGAGAGTGGTGTGTGTGTGTGTGTGTGTGTGTGTGTGTGTGTGTGTGTGTGTGTGTGTGTGTGTGTGTGGAGAGGAAGAAGGAGAGAGAGAGAGAGAGAGAGAGAGAGAGAGAGAGCGAGAGAGCGAGCGAGCGAGCTTAGGTCAAACATCTTCCAGGGTTACATGCCATCAAGGGAGTCGATCCATAAGAGTTCAGTAAAGCAGATGCTCTCATCCAGAAAGAACAATTGAGTCCCTTCACTCACAAAGTGAGTGAAGGGACTAGGGATGGGACGATAAGCGATATTATCGTTTATCGTGATAAAAAAAACACTCACGATAATCGTAGCGTGGAGATTTAATTTATAGTGATATCGTCCTCCATCATGCACTGGGATCAATTCACCTTTTATTTGCCGAGCTGCATATCCGGTACCACTTAAAACCTCTATTGGTAAAAGGTACTTATAATATACGTGCTTGATACGTGCTTGATACAGTCTTTTTTTCACTCTCTATCAAATGTCTTTGCCCAAAAATATGGCACATTTTATGGCAAATGTTCCGCACCAGGATAATGGATTTTACCGTGAAAATATGCTAAATCGTGATTTCTTTTTTAATATGACATTTTCAAATCGTCCCATCCCTAGAAGGACTCTTTCACTGGACATACAGTAGGGCGATGGTGGGGACTGAAGCAACATTTAAACTTCCTCCAACAGTAACAACATTTAAACTTCCTCCAACTGTAAGAACATTTAAACTTCCTCTCACTAGTCACATATCTGCAGGCTGAACCTTCAATTCTCTACTACAAAACGATTACTCAATGTGTTTCAAAAGTCTTACTTTTTGCTGCCTCAATTTATTTTTTTCAGTGAAAAATCCCCAGATTCTCTTTAACAGCAACGCCTGGTTTTGCATTCAGCTGCACATAAATTCACACTCAGGAATTACCTAGCACAACCAGTCAATTATTGTTGGCCGAAGAGCAGTTACCGGTAGGTTGTTTGCTCAAAGGCACCTCGACAGCAGCTGCCGAGGGCGTGGACGGGTTTCTGAAGTCAAGCCAAGTATCATCAGTTAAAGAAAAGCTTAAACAGAAACCACATCGAACACAACAACCCATAACAACAATCCAAAGCTTCGCTTCGTTTCCTGTTATGTCACCCGACAGGCCGATGGCCAATGAAAATCCCCAGGTCTTGGTACAAGAGGGAAGAGCTGTGCCCTTGATACCCTGGCAACCACTCACCAGGACACCTGGGCACCCTGATCTGCCTAGCGACAAGCCCGGTAGCGTGAGAGGAGAGGCAAACAAACTCATTATGACCGCCCTGCTGCTCTTTTTGTAGGTCACACGATTTTCCTTCCCCAACTTTACACCTTCATTAGTAGAACCTTTATTCATTCACTTTTCTAGAAGAAAACAAAAATCAAAACAAAAAAGTCAATATCAGGAATTGGAATAACATGAGTGAATATATTTATTCATGTACAGTATATATCAATGTACATATTGTTATTTCAGTACAAAAGGACATGGACCTTATGTCAAGAAGAAAAGTCGCCCCACGCACACATGCACACACGCACACGGTTCATGGCCCACTTCCTACTTATGTTTTCCAGCATTATTGATACTTGTAAAACTAATGCAAAACTCACACACAAATTGTTACGCATCATGTGTGGACATTTTTGATAGACCACACCAATTGACTATAATTGGCTTCCAAAGTTTGTGGGAGGGGCTATCTAACTGCTTTAACCATTATTATTTGTATGTGTTTTTCTTTTACACAGACACGTCATACATACTGTAGTGTAGACATACAGACAGATATAGATATGAGCTTGACAGGAATGTCAGCTTGTTTTGAAAGGCTATACTCTGGTCCTCTTGACATTTCGACATTTCTGCTCCTCTGTCCCGTTCCATAGGCTCTAAATGAGGGCCTTCGGCTTGTCAAGCCTGCAATAGGTCATGACTTGAGGTCACTCTAAAAATGGGAATCTGGGTCGTGATCTTAAAGGAATGGGTGTTAGCAGGACTGTGAGACATTAATCATATGTGTGTTGCTGAGGGACGTGAGGATGCTAAGTGCGTCATCCTTCCCTTCTCCAGAAAAGTGTGTGCATGTTCACAAGTGAAAGAGTGTGGCTCTGTGCATGTATTAGTGTGTGTGTGTGTGTGTGTGTGTGTGTGTGTGTGTGTGTGTGTGTGTGTGTGTGTGTGTGTGTGTGTGTGTGTGTGACTGTGTGTGTGTGTGTGTGTGTGTGTGTGTGTGTGTGTGTGTGTGTGTGTGTGTGTGTGTGACTGTGTGTGTGTGTGTGTGTGTGTGTGTGTGTGTGTGTGTGTGTGTGTGTGTGTGTGTGTGTGTGTGTGTGTGTGTGTGTGTGTGTCTGAAACAATGCAAGTATTTTGTTTACTACAACTTAAGTCCTTGCACTGCAAGGTGAGCTATTGAGACCGTGGTCTGCTCCAAGATATGATCACCCATTAACATTGGCTGCTGGCCCCATTATTATTACATCTATACTATAATTTTGCGAATGTCTGTCTGAGTGAGTGTCTGTCTGTCTGTCACAGCGTTTCTCCTCAGTGGCTGGAGCAATTGATCTGAAATCGCATCACCATTAGCATATGAACACACCTGACATAACTGTGAAGCCCGTTTGTCACTTTCACAAATCATATGCTGTATATTAGCATTTTTATGGTGTAACTACTATCTATTCTGCATCTAGCATGAGGCATATCTATTCTGCATCTAGCATGGGGCAACATGTATAACCAGCTCTGTGTGTGTGTGTGTGTGTGTGTGTGTGTGTGTGTGTGTGTGTGTGTGTGTGTGTGTGTGTGTGTGTGTGTGTGTGTGTGTGTGTGTGTGTGTGTGTGTGTGTGGGGGGGGGGGGGGGGGGGGGGGGGCTGTGTTGGCTGGCCCTCTTTCAGATGTTGTCATGTAGATTGGTACACAGTATCTCTGTAGCCTTTAAACGAAACGGGTCTTTCTTACATTGATGCTCCTACATATTATCATGCAAGCACCAGAAAGTTACTTTCCATCCCTCATATACTGTGTGCACAGTGCACACCCCATAACCCACACACTGCACATCATTTCGGAGCTCATATCTTTGAACGGGTAAGGAAGGACTAGTTATTATTACAAGGTGGGATGGAGTCCTGGCAGACCCTCGCCAGAATACCTAATCATCTGCTTGGAAAACATATATCCTTCTATAATTGTAATCGTTGTTGTTGTTGTTGTTAGCAGTAGCAGCAATAGCCAGCAAAGGCGCAAAAGGCACTTATATTTTCCAACAGTGGAAATAATTACAAACTTGAGTCCCAGGACTTGCACCCACACCTTGTCATTAAGAACCATCAATCTGTAATGTCTGGCATGGTATCTCCCAACTGGCTCATTAAAAGCAGCCCTCTTGGACTACTTTTTTGGGTCTCACACAGAGACACGAGGTCTGACAGAGTTTGCACGTCAGAAAATTAGTTCAGAACGAGCACAGGTCTCCACCAGGTCAGGCATGTAATGTGTTTTACATAAGTCGGCCTCCTGATGGCGCTATAAAAGGCTGATGTAAAAAATGCAGGGAAAAGGTTTTACCTTGGCCTCTAAGGAGTGCGCATACAAAGTTTGACACTAATCGGTGGAGTTATAGGTGAAAACATGAATCGGCCTGTTATAGCGCCACCATGAGGCTGATTTGATTTTTCTTAAGTGGCATTTATTCCTCTGCCTATTGGGAATGTGCATGCACAATTTCACCAAAATCGCACACTGCATTCAGGATTTCAGGCATTTTATTCAAAACTGACCAATCCTGCAAACTTTGAAAGCCAGTTTTAGCCAATCAGGATGGAATATGGAAAATCTGACACATCCATGTCGATCACATGACTGTAGAGATACTGTCTACTGATTTACGTGATTTTTGGACAAAATCTGTAGGAGTACTGGCAAAAGTTAGTTTTGCAAAAGTCGGCCTCCTGGTGGCGCTAGAACAGGCCCATGTGAAATATTTGGGGCAGAGGTTCTGAATTGGTGTCGAGGAGTGTGTGTGCACAGTTTGGCAGCGACCGGGCCAACGGCGCCGGAGATTAGCTGGTAACGGACAAACGGACGGACGGACGGACGGACGGGACGGACGGACGCACGGACGGACGGAGGGGAAAACATACTCTCCCTCAGCCTTCGGCTGGTGGAGACAATGAAACAGGAAAGCAACACGTGCTGTGCAACCTGAACACTGGACCTGAGTCCCTGCCAAAAAGGGGAGGAAAACAGACACAAGTCTGAACCGTGAAGAACAACCATCGGGTTAAAACAATCATTCTGAATAATGTGATTTTATAGAATATAACAAACTTTAAAACAATTTTCCCATATGCCTGAAACTGTAGCCTACAAGAGACACAATTCAATTTAATGGAGCTTTATCGACAACAAAACAAACGTTTACATTGCCAAAGATAGTTTCAAAATATAATCAAATCTGTTGAAAATGGGGACGACACATGCATAACTGCAGCAATATCCTCAACACAGATATGGAACATTTATACAAATCTAAACTCCCTATGGCTATAGCTGTTAGCCCCTAATGAAATTCTATGGCTTAACTAAAAGCAAGTCTGACGTGGTTTTGCCACCAGTGACAAACTTTGACAAAGTCATGTTAACATTTTGGGTAGCAAAATATGTAATTTGCTGCCAATGTGCCACAAATATGCCCTGAGCTTGCCATGAATGTTTGGCAGGACAATGTGTTTTCCATATCCAAATAACATCTACTTGTTGGATGCAGACTAATAGAATAGTGAGTGTCTCTTACTAAAGGTGAATTATAAATGCAGCCACATGACATACAAACAATTACAAACAATAACAGGAAGTGTAAAAAGAACAAACCTAGTCTGTAGTCTGATCTTTGAATACATTGTATTTTGTCCATTTTCATTTCTACTACAAGGAAGCCACATGATAATTCCCATGTGGGAGTAATCACGTTTCTATTCTGCTCGGTCCCAGCCATCTAACTACCCAGTACCACACCATCTTGCTAATAACAAACAACATCTCCCCCAGTGCACAGTTCAGCCAGTCCACACCTTGTTGTACTAGAAAAACATGCAACACTTGGCATTGTTACTGATGCAGACAAGAGAAGGAAGGAGTAACCAGAGTAACACACACACACACACACACACACACACACACACACACACACACACACACACACACACACACACACACACACACACACACACACACACACACACACACACACACACACACACACACACACACACACACACACACACACACACAATACTGACATAAAGGCAAGGGCACACTATTTTTTCTTCACGTTTTAGAAGTACACAGGAAAATATTTAGGACGCTTCAAGCTACCTTTGATCCCTGACAAAATAAAATATAGGCTAATGTATATAAATTATTGCCCAGACATAAATGTGATAACTGCATATAATGGCTCCAGTTCAAATTGTGCGTTTCATACGAAATGCAGATGCACTGTCACTTCTCAACATAGCAGTCACATTGGTGACCAGATTCAGTCACAGACTGTACAGAATTAACCAGATTACCTATATATCACTTAGATTAGGTAACCGGTCCGGGCTCTTTCTGAGTGACATAACTGACATCCTCTCTACTGATGCTCCTGGGGGGGGGGGGGGGGGGGGGTTAAGGTTAAAATGAGTTTAGTGGATAAGGGGGCGGGGCGGGGGTAAGGTGAGAAGGATGATGGGGGGTTGGTTGTGCAACAAGAATGCACATCAATGGCCTTGCTTGGCCTCACATGGAAGAGTGTCGTTCTGTTTTGCACGTCCACTGTGTGTGGACTGTAGGAACCCAGGAAGGAAGCATGGGCTGAACCTCCCTTACAAGCATAGAAAAATACACGAAAACGATAGTTTACGAATACTAATATTTTATATATATATATATATATATATATATATATATATATATATATATATATATATATATATATATATATATACACACACACACACACACACACACACACACACACACACACACACACACACACACACACACACACACACACACACACACACACACACAGAGCTTAAAGGAATAGTCCACCCCCAAAATGACTTTTTTTCTTGATTACCGGTACTCACCCCATGAAGACTTGAAAATGTTTTTTTCAATTTGATTCAATTTGAAAAATGTGTTTTTCAATTTGATTCTAATAAATGCACCCTCATTGATTCCGGATGGAGACAAATCCGGAATCAATGGGGGTACATTTATTAGAATCAAATTATTGGCTTAGAAATGTGACAAAAACAAAAAACCGAGGAGATAATATTATTATTAATATATAGGCCCTATATTAATATTATTATTATTGTTATAATAACAATAATAATAAAGAGGCCTTCCCTTGCACAGACATGTGTATTTATTCCAGGATGCCTGCCTGCCAGGCTGCAACAACCATTAAACCACTTAAAGAAAACTCCTAATTTCTGTGCAGAGCGTAAAAGTAGGCAAAACATTTGGAAAGGTGTTCACAAGATCCAGCTATAATCTGAGCAATCACAGAAATTGCAGTTTTGGCATAGCAACCGTTATTTCTTGTCTTCCAACATGGCATGGGGATTGGAGATACATTTTTGGCATTCTAACTAGCATTAAGTGGGTCATACTGTGTGTAGAGACTAGAGAGAACTGCTAATAAAGTATTCAATCAATCAATCAATCAATCAATCAATCAATCAATCAATCAAAGAGGCAATCAATCAGAAATACGAAGGTCTATTTATATTACATCATTTTACTAGATGAATTCCTATCATTATCATGTAACAGTCTAGAGATCGTGCACATCAACCTGAATGGAAATAATAATCACATTTGATCAAATCATAGGCTACATCTTCAGGAAGAAGCAGCGGATCTCATTGACAGCTGTATGCGCAGCAAGAATAAAACACGGAAATGTACAGTATGTACAGGCATATCTTAAACCACAGCAACAAAAAAACTTGGTTGATGTCACACGGTCTGTTCCAAATATAACTTTAATAAACAGATTGATGATTAAATATCTGTTGTTGCACGGGGTTTCGCTTTTCTGCAGCCCAAGCTCTCAATTTTGCAAGTGTCTATACTGTATTTATAGAGTATTTAAAAAATCCCACTGCGTCAGAGAGAGTGCACAACTGGCTGCATGACAAGGTTTTGTTTACCACCACCCAGCACGAACGAAACAACGGCTTTTAGCAATAACAAAGCAATGCACGGTTATTGATCGTGGGGAAAGTGATTGCCTACCTTTCCTCTGTATTCAGCATGATAGCCTGGAGGAAACGGGAAACTTGTGTCCTTGTTGACAACCAAAACAATGACTATTTAACAGAAGCTCCACGGAAAAATGCACCATCCGTAAAGGAAAGAACCCTGATAGAAATAAAGCCCGCTAGTGGAACTGTATGTGGAGACGATGGTTGTGTATTTGTCCCTGTTAAGTCGTTTA
This sequence comes from Nannobrachium achirus, assembly GCF_963921795.1. Classification (NCBI taxonomy): domain Eukaryota; kingdom Metazoa; phylum Chordata; class Actinopteri; order Myctophiformes; family Myctophidae; genus Nannobrachium; species Nannobrachium achirus. Next base: position 49,629,384 of record NC_137820.1, read on the forward strand.
CAGGAGCAGCGCCAACAAACCTCTGTCCGTGTCCGCTGACCGCAGAAAACCCTTATTTATAAACACACTCTAGATCCCATGGTTGGGGAGGTACCGCGCGACTGTAAATGGCTCTGCCCCACGGTGATTGGCTAGTTGGTTCATTTTCAACCAACCAGACGTCAGCTCTGGAATCATGAAAATCTACTTAATAGTGGAAATGTGTCTCTGCCTAACTCTATGGTCTCTGCTCTCTGACTTTGCAAATAGGCTACACAAAATGTTATTTGAGTAAAAGTACAAAAGTATTGGCATCAAAATATACTTAAAGTGCCAAACGTAAATTACTAAAAAATCTACAAGCTCGAACTAAAATGTTGAAAATAGGATTAAAAAGGTTGTAGTAGTAAAAGTACAATATTCTTTTTTTCTAGGGTTAGGGAGTAAAAGTACTCCCTAACACTCCCGAAAAATTGGAAATACTCAAGTATAGTACAAATACCTCAAAATTGTACTTAAGTACAGTTGAGTAAATGTACTTAGTTACTTGTGTTGCCCTGATAAGTAGCCAATCAGAGCACCAATAACGTCCTCCCAGGGCTATGGGATTTAGATCCAAAGAGCTGGATGGGTGTCTGTCAGTCAGACCATTCAGGAAGTAACGTGCCAGACTGTTTACAAGTTAAAGAGCTGTATGTTGAAACTGTGCCATACCTCCTGGGCCCGTATTTAGGTTTCACTGAGCTGAGCTACTTTTCAAGGCTTTGTGGAAAAAGCCAGAAAAGGCAGGATTTTGGCGTTATCGCATGGCCTCTTTGTTTGTTCTAAACCATCTGTTTTTTGCCAGGCACTGTGAAGGCTTCACATAACTATAGTTTTAAGTTGTTTATGTTACCTATACACACAAACGTGATATGCATGCATGCTTCATGATATCCCTGTACTACTTACCATGCTGGTCTATCATTTAATGTTGTGTAGTGACAGTGAGAGTAGCCTACTACTAGGTATTATGCAGTATGCACAGGTCTAGTGACATAAATTATACAAAATGTCATGTTGTATGTCTACTGGTTGCTTGATACTGGGTTGGCACTGTCCAAATGACTGGCATGAACCTCATTCTTGATAAAGTGTGTTTTGTCTCTAACAAACCGATGTAAACAAAGACACTATGACTACTGTATAACAGGGTTACAATGTCTCAATAGGGGGCGCCATACAGCTATACCTGATTAGGACTTCATGACATGCATGCTAGGGTTCAGGTTCAAGTGGTTGTAAAAATCATGAAATGTCATGAGGGGTGCCATGGCATTGGTGAAGTGCCTCTTTTTTACCACTCACTAACAACTAAATTTTCTTTTATCATTACACTCATAGCTGGACTGTCACTGTTTAGTCTAATTATGTAAGTCCCTTCATAGATCTCCTTATGCAAGACAGTGAGTGGAAAAGGTGCCCCTTGCAGATTATCAGATTGGTAACGAGATAGCTGGCTAGCTACTTGATCCTGGCACAGGGGTTTGTCCCAAGTTCACATCACTGTGTTTTAACAGCAACAGGCTTGTCTGCCCTGTCAGACAGCCTGCATGGCCTCATAACCACCTGCTGGTGATATGGAAAAAATGCCCCCATGATGTAACGTTGGCTGAGATGCTGCAAAGATGGGGGAAATCTCGCTCTTTCGATGGGTCATTCTTTTGCTCCCGCAGTCCCGCCAAGATGTTGCTGTGTTCTCTGTCTGACAGTCTTCAGACTGTGGCAGTTACCAGTGCTTCAAGATAACATGAGGATTTGGTGTTTTATCTCAAGTACTTTAAAGGACCTACACCATGAATTTTCACTTTTTCTATTTTAAAACCTTTTTTTGGGGTCCCACTGGCACCTTCTATCCTCACAAAGTCCTATTTCTGACCATTGTGTCTTTCTCTGTTTTTGGGAAGGCAGAGTTGAAAAGCTTTCCACGGGTTCTCAGAACAGTGCTGTTCTGAGAGTTGATCCGTGTGACGTCACACAGATTCCCCCCCCCCGCCCTTCGGGTAAAGAGCTACTGTTGTAAACCCAGCCCCTCATTTGTTTCTAATTTGCTTAGCCTCCACCTCCATCTGCAGCTGGCTTACTGTTCTGGGGCTGCTCACTCAGTGCTCTCTCACTCTGCCTCCCTGTATAGTAGACAGAGTCATTTCCTTCTTTTATTCTATCAACATTTTTGCTATCAACATGTCCAAGGAGAAGTCTTAACGTTCCTGGATTGCACTATAAATGTGACGTTATAGACTGCGAGGACCCAAGCTTCGTCCCTTCTAACAAGGAAACAAAAGACTATTTTTAATGGCGATGGTCCTGTGGTTGTGAAGAAAACCCTACCATTTAATTTTGGACAGTTACCTTTCCCACAAACCACAAACCAGCCCCGGCCCGCGGGCGAGCTCCGGTGGCCGGGTGAGTGCTCGCCGCGGTGGCCGGGTGGGTGCTCGCCACGGGGCGAGCTCCGGAGCTCGCCGCGGTGGCCGGGTGGGTGCTCGCCGCCGAGCTCGCCGCGGTGGCCGGGTGGGTGCGGAGCTCAGCAGCCAGACGGAGGTCCACCGTCTCGGGCTGCGCGAGCAGGGCGAGCACCCCGGAGCCCGCGGTCAAAAAGTTCGGGAACCCGGCTAGAGTGAGCTAAAACACCCCGGTCCTCCCTTCACTATCCCCGGCTATAGAGAGCTTAAACACGCCGCCTCTTCTATCACTGTCCCCGGTTAGAGGGAGCTGGCCACTCCCTTCACTATCTCCGGCTAGAAAGAGCTCCACACCCCGCCTCTCCTCTCACTATCCCCGGCAACAGAGGGCACACACACCCCCGGTCTTCCCTTCACTGTCCCCGGCTATAGTGGGCTAAAACACCCCGCCTCTCCCCTCACTGTCCAGCGACCAGACCGAGCGACCAGACACCGGAGCTCGTGGACAAAAAGTTTGGGAACCACTGTTCTATACTAGGCTATGATGTCCTTGGTTCATTATCGCCAAAATAAACATTGTTCTACCGTGAGTGATACGTAGTATGCAGTGAAGAATATAGCTCAGCGATCGCCGATTCTGAACGTACTTTACTATTAAATGGATGCTTCCCTCTGTTTCCCAAACACTGGGTCGGGACCCATTTGTTAGTCGCGGAGACAGTTTTATGGTTTATGGGCTGTTATATTTCATACATTTTTATACATTATACATAAATACAATGCAGGTGGGGTTGATTGTCTAATGTAGATTAACGTTCTCTAATGTCTGGTCTAGCAACGGTCGCCCTGTGTCATTTGACAGTAGGCTTATATCATACAACATAGGCCTACAGTAGGCTATAATCAGAGCTGCAACATTATCCTATTTTTGTATTGGCCCAATATTAACATTATTTGTTGTCAACGTTGGGTCCGGGGAGGAGTGGAGAGGAGAGGAGGGGGAGGGGGAGGGTGGAAAAACCCCACTAGATGCGCCCCTGAGCAAACAAAGGCCGTTTTGGTATTGCAGCTGGAGAGCCTAATTATAGCACAGCTATAAGAAACAAAAGGAATGGTCATAGTGTTTGTTGAGGGTTAAAACATGTCTAAGACTCAATTTTGAGCATATATTTATACAAAAAATAGAGTTTTAAAAGCATGGTGTAGGTCCTTTAAAGTATCTTGAGTTTTAGCATGGAAGGCCCTAGGGCAGGGGTGCCCAAAAGGTAGATTGTTATCTACCACTAGATCACCAAGGGTGTGCAGGTAGACCACATGACATGCCTCTAAAAATCTATAATTAAAATATAAAATATATGTCAATATGACATCAAGAAGGGCCTGTCAGCTGCCTTCGTGGCTTCTAAAGTAGGCAAACCTCCAATGCAATACTTTGTTCAAGAGTTAGTAGCATTACAAAGAACCTCAAAACCTACTGTACCACTTCCATACAGAATGGGATGAAGACATTCTCCCCAGTATTTCCCATTTATTTCCCCCTAAAATGTAACGCCAGTGCTGCTATTCCAAAGCCTCCCTCAGGCCCTCAGCATTTTGGATGGGTAGATCATGTTGAGCTAGTCATTTTAAAGTAGATCTCACGTCAGAAAAGTGTGGGCATCCCTGCCCTAGGGCCTAGGCCCTAGCTCTGGTCCATAGCATAAGAAGGAGTTGCCTCCTTAACACTATGGGCTGTATTTTGATTGTCTTAAGTACCAGCTCTTATGCCTTAACTTTAAGGCCTGTCCATACTGTCTCCGACCACCAAACCTTTCGTCAGAGAGTTCCAACTTTCCGACTTGCAGCTTTCCGAACTCTAATTCGGCGTAATGCTTTTCAAAAGATGAAAGTGACGTCATTCTGTAGTTGAACCGGACCTTTCTGACGAAAAGTTTGGTGGTCGGAGACAGTATGGACAGGCTTTTAAGTTAAGGCATAAGAGCTGGTACAAGACAATCATAATAGAGCCCTATTTCACTAACCTAATTTCACCTCACGTCTAAAATACACTTTTTGGCCAGAATAGAAAATATTTCACCGGAAGGTAAACATCTGGTCAATGGACATTTCTATTGACAAGATCTGTAGGGGCGCTGTGGAATAGATAAAATCTCCGGTTTCATGAGGCGTCAAGGTCAACCAAAGAATGTGTTTCTTGCAGAGGGTCGCCCCGCTGCATGGTCAATAGCAAAACACGTAAGACTCTAGGAGGTGCACTTATTCTGCCCCTCATTGGAACCTCATATGGTATCGCGAATTCGCGATGCCCCAATTGCCTTAAAATCAAAGCTACAAACAGCCCAAAACAAACTTATTAGGGTCCTGCTTGGTCTTCTTTCTCAGGCCCACCTCACTGCTTATTACTACATAAGCGTGGGGTGGCTCACGGTAGCTGACAGACTACAGCATCTTGCAATGGGCCTGGTGTACAAGATACACTACACCTCTAAGATGTACCTGACAAAATACTTCCTAAACGTGAAGGATGTCCACAATTGCAACACCAGGCACCTCCACAAATCACGTTCAACTCAGATTAAAATAAAAATTGGCACAAATTCGTTCTCCTGCTATAGCCCTAAAGGTAAAAAAGTAAATCCCAAAAGTAAATCCCTAACCTCCTTCAAAATTGGTCTGAAAAGTCACCTACTGTACAGACGGCTGCTACTCGAAACTTGTAATAGACTAAGCCCATACTTACCTCCCCTTTTCCACTATAAATATATTCCTTTTCTTTTTATTCTATTTCCCCTTTTTCTTCTTTTTGAATGCTTTTTTTACCCTTTTGTTATTGATGATATCCTATGCAAAGTTAATACATTCTTCAATCAATCAAACCAGATAAATGAATTAATTTGGCTTTTTCCAACTGCAGACTGTAGTCATGTGATCTTTGTCTTAGTGATGTAGCTTTTTTTAGTGTAGGCGTGGTGGTTATATTTTCTATTCATTGCAAGAGAAACCATGCTGTATATTTATCCTGTTGCGAGGAGATAGATACACAAACCGGCAGTTTTACCCTAGCATGGCCTCAATCTCAGCTCATCGAACGTTTAAGGTTTCAGAACAGAAAGGCTCTCAGGTGCCCTTGAAGCTCTCTGTCGTCATCGCATCACACGCGACATGGTGGCTGAAACGGAGAACGACTCTCGTGTTTCAGCCTAACGCCGCACCGCTGTTTGAGAGTGACACCGTTGACCTGGTATTTTTCATTGTACTCTTGAGATCCTCACACCCCTCAGACAAAGGGAAGATCATGTGAAACGAAGTTGTCCTGGGAGGTGGGGGATCAAATATTCAATAGCCCTAAAAACACTCATACACTGGGCGAGGAGGGGATTGACTTGAGGACACGCAAGGGTGGACGACCTCACGATGCAAGGTCATTGCTGTCCGCAAGACATCTGCTCACTGTCTCTCTCTATCCACCATGTGTGATTTGTCATATGATGCAAGCACTCTCACTCTCTCACACACACACACACACACACACACACACACACACACACACACACACACACACACACAGACACACACACACGCGCACACACACGCACATACAGACATACTGTAGGCCTAATTACATTACGGCACCTACACTAATAAATCAAAGAACTTAAAGTCCAATGTACCAGTAAGACTCCCTAATCAGGAGATAAGCGACCGTCAGGTCAGCAACCTCATGGTGGCGCTAGAAGAGGGGCATGTGAGAAAACAGGGAGTGGAGGTTTTGGTTTGCCAGTCAAGGAGTGTGTGTGCAAAGTTTGGCATGGATAGGTGCAACGGTGCCGGAGATAAGAGTGTGACGGACAAACAGCCGGTGGAGCTTTTCATAGTAACTTGCGACCTGACGGTCGTAAATCAAGTCCTGAATTATGGAGGAGAGATCAGAATCAGAAAGACTTTGTCAACTATTTGTCAATTTCCCTATGTAGGTCTACTAACATACCCAAAGAATTTGAAATACTGTTCCCTCAGCCCAGTGCAGTACAGCATAAAGATAAAGAATACAATGAGGGCATTGACAAAACAACTGTAAACTAGGTAAAGACCTTCATCAACAGCTGCTAGACAAGAATACTGTAGATAAGATTTCCTGGCAAAATAAGCAACAACGAACTGTGGGAACCAACAGAACAGAGGAATGTACAGAGGAGAAAGTGGGGGCAGAACAGCTAATTAATCCAGTCTCTGACCTGGAACCATCGGGGGGAAAGGAATAGAATAGGACACCCAAATGATACATGAAGGAGGGAGTGTTTGTTCCTTGACTGTGACAGAGAGACGCTCACCCAACATCAAGTTCACCAGAGATTGATGGCTTCAGAATCAGAATCCAGGGGTGTCGCACCAAATTCTGGGCCCTGGGTACAAGGATTCACTCCGGGCCCCCCCATGAATGTTCTTCATAGGGTGAGGGTGTTTAACCCATTTAGACTAGTGGGAACGCATTATTACGCATTATTTTGTGCTTCAACTATTGAAAAATAGCTCACAGCTCACAGTGCAGCACCGAGTGCCGCACGGCGAGCTTGAAGATCTGCTATTTCTGAAAAATCGTGAAAATGTGTGCACGTCTGGCCCGGCTCCATGTAGTATGACATCATAGGACTTTCACATAATGAATAACTGACTAAGCATGTTTGGGCTCTCACATCATATCTATAAGTACATGGATCTCCATAAATGGGTACCAGGGGTCTCCATATATGGGTAACTGGTCCGATATACATCACTGGCCAGATGGCCAAGACATGGCGCGACCTATGTCGCTTGTCGCCCTGAGACGTCTTACTAGTATAGTTTGGGCCAAGTTACTGTTAGAATAGACACCATAGATGTACTGTTGTAGCACCATTTTACAGCTGAATCCTCCTGTTGGTGCAAGGGATCAAAGCAGCAACCTTTGGATCTCTTGTCGGCCTGCCTGCGTCAAGATCCCCATTATGGGACAGGAGTCAGGACCCAGTGACGGTACCACTGCTGTCATGTCCCATAACACCTATGGGATCACCCCAGTATTTGCTTATCCAAAATGGAATCCACTACAGTATATAACCTCCCATAACCCTGAAAGATGTCTCTGCTCCCAAGATGCTGGAGGACTCACCATGAGACCAGGCACCCACCCTGCGGAACTCTCTATACCCCCCCATACACACCATGTGACAGAGCAGCCTCTGTCAGTTTAATAATGTAGATTCTCAGTCCCAAAGAAGGTGCACATTCTGTTGTGACTGGAAACGAATGTTTTGTTTATCTGTTCATCAGATGCTATATGGGGATGCTGCTTGAAGCCTAGCTGTATTTTGCCTTGAAGCCTAACTGTGGTGGCCAGTTAGGCTTCAAGGCAAAATACAGCTAGGCTACAGTGGTGCTGAATATTAAAGTACAAGTAATAGATTACTGTTGAAGTGTTGATTGCTACATGGGGAGCACCAGGGGTAGATTGCTACTACACCGGGGTTGGTTAATTTGAGCCAGAGGGTGGAGTCTTGAGTCTATATATTTGAGCTGAGCTCATTTGAGTGTGGGCTGCTGTGGGGAGAGGTGGACAGACACCTGTGCAAAGTTAAGTTCTGTTGTTTGATTTGCTGTATGTTTGAGTTCTAGTTCATTTCTGTTATCCAGGCCTGGAATGTAATAAATATCTTTATTATACCTACAAGCCTGCCTCATGTCCAATTCATGACATTTTGTATGGGTTTTAACTGACTTTTAAGCCTCTCTACAATCCCACTTGGTAACACACCACATGAGTCTGTGCAGATAAGTAGTAGGCTACCAGTAAGACTCCCTAATCGGGAGATAAGCGACCGTTGGTCGCTTATCTCCACAAAGAGGCCAAAAGTTTGTTTTACCAATTATTACACTCTATGTGAACATTTACATCAACAAATCCCAAGTACAGGGCATCATCTGGGATACAATCCCTTTTATGCCCATATATGGAGATCCCTAACATAATCCCTTTCATGCCCATATATGGAGATCCCTAACAGAATCCCTTTTATGCCCATATATGGAGATCCCTAACAGCATCCCTTTTATGCCCATATATGGAGATCACTAACAGCTAACAGAATCCCTTTTATGCCCATATATGGAGATCCCTAACAAAATCCCTTTTATGCCCATATATGGAGATCCCTAACAGAATCCCTTTTATGCCCATATATGGAGATCCCTAACATAATCCCTTTTATGCCCAGTTGGTTGCTAGGGTAAAAAAACATGGTTGCTATGGTAAACAGTTGGTTGCTAGGGTAAACAGTTGGTTGCTAGGGTAAAACCATGGTTGCTAAGGTGGTTGCTAACGTACACTAACAGACCAGCAACAACAGACTGTTGCCACAGCAACGTATACAAAGGTTTGTGTACACATGTGGTGTGATGTCATACTGAAGATATATGACATCACACCGTACACAAACAAAGGTGTGACGTGTGACGTGTGACGGACGGACGGACGGACGGACGGACGGCCGGTGGAGGTTTTCATAGTAAACTGCTCCCTGACGGTCGCAATCAAACTATCAGGTCTGCATCAGGCCCACCTCCATACATACTCACCATCCAGGAAATGCTGGTTTGACTCATGCTGATGATCACTTCTGCAGGTTTTACATTCTTGTGTCACTGTCCTTCAAGTTCAAGGTAAAAGAAGAATAAAAGTTTCAGTCTGATTTTTATCCTGGACTGACCTACAGGATTGTGCCTTCAGGGAGGCAGTGTTCTCCCATTCATTGTCTCTTTGTTTGTTTTCCATACCTTTCAGCTACTGTAGGTTGAGAAATCTGAAGAGGGAGTCCGTGTGTAGGAGATACGGAAGGGAACTTGGCAGGACTGGATTCTAGGCCAGCTGGGTGTGTGCATGTTGGTGCTTCTGACTGAGGCACGTGTGTTAACTGGTGCACCATCGACTGGAACGACCTCAAGGAGTGTCAGCTCTGCAGCAAATAGGCAAGTGCGGTTGTGACATGTATTTTGTAAAACAATAGCTGTGATTTTGGGTGTGAACCATTCTTCCTCTGCCTTCAGTGGATGCTGTGCTGATGAGGATTGTTTAGGGGGAGGGAGAGTATTCAACAGGAGAATAGAACATTAAGCCTAACTTATAGTCAATCACACAAGCTTGACTAAAAGAACAGCTCAAGGTCCTTGTTACTTTGGCTGTTGTAGTTATATTTCTTTATTTTTATAGGGCCTAAATGAAGGGAAAACCAAGTTTCTAATCACACGATTGTAAAAAGTTCACTGAAGCTCACTGCTCTGTGCTCTACATGTAGAATGGTATCTCCATTAACAGACAGAACAGGTGAAATGTTTAAGTAGAGTCTTTAATTGCACTGCAATTTGGCTCAGTGAACTGTTTTCCTGACCTCTCGTGTATAAGTCCTTCAAACACACACTCTCACGCACAGAGGCTTGCTGTGTCACACTAGGGCACATGAGTGAGAGTCTGAGAGAGCGGTACTGTTCTCTCTCCAGAGCAATACTCAGCATCTTTATAAGCTGATTGTCTCAATGTAATATGTTCCCTGTACTACCACAGCCTCATTGTTTCCAGGCAGGGAGCAGGCTTGCATGCACCCTCACACACTCTCTCTCTCTCTCTCTCTCTCTCTCTCTCTCTCGCACATACACATGCACACATGCACAACACACTCATGCGCGCGCGCGCGCGCACACACACACACACACACACACACACACACACACACACACACACACACACACACACACACACACACACACACACACACACACGTAATATGCACAAGGCTAGCTTGACCCACATCCCTGTACATAATCTTATAGCTATACTTTTCTGATGCCATGTGCGTTCCTTTATCAAGATATACTGGCCCAGTTATATACAGAAAGACAATGTTACTATAATATTAACTATTTTCTTTCTATTGTTGTTCATATCCTAGCTTGCCTACTTCTGTATAAACCATGACTCAACTATCTTCCAGTCCTGTAATGTGGAGCTTCATAAACCTGTGCGAGCTTCATAAACGTTAGAACACATCGTGTGACACTGCCTTGGTGTCATCTTGCTTCCTGAGCTCATGCTTGCTTGCTGAAGGGTAATTCAATCGAATGACCAGTCACCACCTCCGAGTAGAGGATTGCGATAAGGATCACAACAGCAGATTCTAAATCAGAACACACTCAGAGACACACTAAGTCAGCCACACACAACACACACACACACACACACACACACACATACACACACACACACACACACACACACACACACACACACACACACACACACACACACACACACACACACACACACACACACACACACACACACACACACACACAGCCTATAAGCTCCATGAATTTGTAGTGTATCAATTATATGTGTCAAGATATTGATTATAAATAAAGAAATGACAAAAATACATCCATCAATCCATCCAGGTACTGTGCAGCATGGAATAGTGTTGGATAGATTTGTATTTGTCTGTGTGTATTTGACCACTTAAAACCTGAGTTGGACTGCTTTTTTCCGTGACCGTCTACACCATGGGTCTTCAACAGAGGGTCCGGGACCCCTAGGGGGCTACTACAGGGTGTCCTCCAAATCTTTGGGTGATGGAAACATTATTTTTTATTTTTTAATAACCACTTGAACCCTAATGTCCATATTCGGAGAAGTTTAGCCAAAAATAGCAGATCTACAAGCTCACAACGCCTCGCGCTGCAAGGCGTTGTGAGCTTGTAGATCGGCTATTTTTGGCAAATAGGATTGGTGTAGAGGGGGAAAAGAGCAGACTAAGTACAGTGAAAAGTCAAGTTTATTAAGTATTGACGGTTCAAGTAGTTAAATATCTGAATACACACATTAACATGAATCCAAAATACACTGATGATTGTGCTGTCAAACGATGAAACTATATGGAATCTATGAGAAGGTTGTGTGGGTCCCTGCTTCATCTCTCTCTCAACTAAGGGGTCCTTGATCTGAAAACATTGAAGACCCCTGGTCTACACGGCAAATCTCTTCTCGTAAAAAAAAAAAAAAAAAAAAACAGAAGGGGCACGCTGGGGTTCAAGTGGTTAAATGTAGCAGCTGGGTGATCCAAGCCCTGTGGCACCAACAGAGCTGTGTTCTTGACTTCCTGCCTGCCCAGCTCTGGGCTTTATTACATAAGTCCTGTTGTCCCGTTTGCTGTAGAGGAGCCACATAACCTTCTGGAAGGCAGATGGGAAGGAAACGAACAGGGTTTCATTGTAAATGTCAGACGTCGTATCGGGATGATACTGTAAATGTGTTCATGAATATTGGACTAAAATGCACTTTGATGCTCTCTTTTACTCCCTCACTGTTGCATACAACCACTTAAACCCTAGTCTATACTTGGTTGAAAATAGCTGATCTGCTATTTTCCCCACAATATGGATGCTGGGGTTTAAGTGGATAATGTAGATAGACACATATAGTAGATACTGTATGCGCACTCGCACAGACACGCACACACGCACGCACACACAAAATATGGTAATGATTTCTAAGTCATTGCAGTGATGAATATTTAATACTGTTACATAAGCAGTACCATTAGCTAGCAGATAGAGTATCACACCACCAGTAATGTACAGTAGTTACACAATGCTTCACTGGAGAGACAATCTCTTTGACGCCCCCAGCATCCTTTTATACAATCTATAAATGGTGCCTTTGTCAGCAAGGTCATTGTAGTTTTGCATTTTGAGTTTATTTTTATTTCATTTTGATGTTTTGTTTTAGTTCGTAAAGTGGATTTGCTAGATTATAATTTTTATTTCTTTCAGGGCTTAGATTTAGTTCAGTTTTTTATTGTGATATGTGGTATTTATCAGTTAAGATAACAAAAAACAAGTCACAATGCGACACGTTTGAGCTTGTAAATCATCAAAGATGGCTATTAAGGACTAAAACTAAGGAGATTTTCTCTGTGATTTTAGTTTGAAAGAAAACCACTGATGCTACCAAGTCTGAAGTCATTAAATAAATAAAATAATAAAATAAAATGATGAACCAACTGTAAGCTATGGCATAGCTGTTTTCTTTTACTCTCCTAACTGGTGAAGTACTGTCATCTCAGCACTTCTTGTACAGAACATACATTGTACCACTTCAGTTCATACAGCATGCCATAAATAAAGTCATCCAAGATTTTCATGCATGTTTGGAAATGGGTTTAATTTGCATTGGTTGCAACCGAAGGTCGCAGTTTACCATGACAAATGTCACAGCTTGTCCGCGTGTAGACGCAAAGCCGTGTGTGTACACATTTTTACAGTCTATGGGTTGGTTCCCTTGACACATGACAGGTGATATCACAGCACCTACAGTATGTAAAAGTCCATATATGGGTATTCCCCAGAATCGCTTTTATGCCCATATATGGAGATCCCTGATGTCATCGATATACTGTATATCACTGGCCAGATGGCCAAGATATGGCCCATATCTGTGTGGCTGGTTCAGATAGGGATCTCCATGTATGGGCATAAAATAGATTGTATGTTGTGATGTCATGGGAACCACTCTAACAGAATCCCATTTATGCCCATTTATGGAGATCCCTGATGTCATCAATATTAAGCCCATATCTAACAGGACTTCATATGGGAATGCCCATATAAGTGCGGCTGGTTCAGACGGGGATCTCCATGTATGGGCTTGAAAGGGATGTACTATATACAGTACATGGATCTCCATATATGGGTAACTGGTCCGAAATACATCACTGGCCAGATGGCCAAGAATTGGCATGACCTCAGGCTTCTGCTCATTTCTATTCAATTGAAGGAATGAAAACTTGCTGTGTTTGAGGTTGACTCCCAACACAGGACTGCAACAATGTCTTTGAACTAAGAGCATGGACAGTTAAACTGTTCTCTCCATTAAACAGACAGAACAGGTGAAAGCTCTGGAGGACACAGTTACAGAAGGACCTTTAAGCCTTTAATTCAATGCAAGGTGTTCTGTATTGCTGCGTGTGTGAGTGTGTGCATAACAATGTTATCTTCCTGTACTTTTTGGCCAGGATCCACTACATCTGTAGGCTACTATTGAAACACATAGAATGGTACAACACATCACTCTCTCGCCATCTTTCTCTCTCTCTCTCACACACACACACACACGCACGCACGCACGCACGCACGCACGCACCAACACTGGGTTCCAGAGAAGACAACCATGCAGAGTAATTCCCATGGATTACAATGGCCCAGGCAGAACTTGCCGAAATTAGCCTGTTCTCTCTCTGCCTGGCCTTGCGCTCTCTTCCTGTCCAGAGCGCTGCAGGAAGGGCAGAGGATCGTGGGAACTGGCGGCCCCGAAGCCTCCTTCCAGGAGGAGGACAACATGACAAAACCCTGAAAACTGCAAAGACGAAAAGGAAAGAAAGGAGAAACCCAGGAGGAAACTGGAGAACAATGGAGAAATGGATGTTATACTACCGCCAGGGCCCACTATGCTAGACCAGGCTTGCTAGGCCAGACTGGGTTTGGGTGGGAACCTAAAGGCCTTGTTGTACTACAGTACAACGGGAACCCAGGCTGTCCAAACTCATTGACAAAAAACAAGACGTAGTTCCCACACTGACCTTTCCCACGCTGTTGCTCTGCACAGCATGTTTGTGTTTGTCTCTCGTTGAAGCGCTTCCCCTCTGACTCGGATAAGACAATGAAAAAATAGACTGGATTGTTTGTCTTTCCTTATCTTGATGAACTTGTTTTGCTTTTGCCGTTCCTTTGGAATTGAGACCCTTTTTGATTTATGGTCTTTGTTTTATTTGGAGATATTTCAGTGGTTTTAATTGGATTAAAAGGATTATTTAAAAAGCAAATTCCTCTGTCCCCTCTGTTAGCTCTTGTTTATTTTCTGTTCTTTCCGTTACAAGTTGTAAATAAAAGCGTTGGCTGAATGCTTAGATGTTGGCACCTGAATTTCTGATTCCACATGTTCACAATGGAAACATAGTTTTAATATACAGTATATGTACATGAAGGTTGAATGTTTTCTTGTCAGTCATTGATCTCAAAATTCCTCCCTTAAGGGACCCTCCAAAGACTTTGGAAACTGTTTCTCAGAATGTCACCAGTCCCTGTCCCTCAATGTCTCTCAGGCTTCCTTTTAAGTCAGACACAACCCCTCTCAAACTGTTTTGCAGCATCTTATGTTGAAAGAATTGCCCTCTCTGTGTAGAGATCAATGCCGTTACGCCACATCTCCGGTATTCACTTGATTATGCTTAGTTCAGTGTGGTATCAAGCACCGAAAATAGCCGACCTCCAAGCTCACAACGCGTCGCAGCGCGTTGTGAGCTTGGAGGTCTGCTATTTTCGATATTTTCACCAAAAGGCCCTTTTAGAAATGTCAGCCCCTGCCTCTCTAACGTTCTCTGCAAGTCCCTGAATGACACAGTTTGACCCCATTACAGTCAATGGTGTGACCGCTGCACTTTTCCGAGCAAGTTCGCGAGCTAGCTACGTGTTGTGATTCTTGTCATCTCCGCTGACAAAGCCAACTTTACAGGAAGCTATGCCAGATATGTCCGGGCAGCCACTGCCTTTCCACTATATGTAGAATAACAGTTTCACCAGACAATCCCTGATCGCCACAAACAAGACCAAGGCGAACAAAAAGGGGGATTTGAGCAAGTCCATGGATGGCAGTTGTGCCGACTCCAGGGAAATTCTTTCCATACTTGCCTTCTGGTGAGTCACCCCACGCCTGACTGCCCATGGGCAAAACAAGGCCGGAGTGTGGGTCCAAAGCAAAACACAGTGTGTGTAATTGGTGATGTGTGTTTCTGTGTCAGGTCAGTGGAAGTTTTCCAGGCCGGATTACAGTTTAACAAGGTTTTAAAGTACTTGTGTTTGTTTCAGCTCAGCCAGTTTACAGTGTAAAGTTATTTAGATACTGTATGTTAAAGCAATACAATATGTTTAACTGTATATGTTTATTGAACGGTAGGACCTGATAAATGACCCTATGACTTAATTGTCATCACTATTGATCAATCACTCAATAAAAGAAGCTTTACAAAAATGTATCACCAGCAGAATAGAGTTATACTTAGGGTATAACCCCAGGACTGCTGTTAACACCAACTGGTCACCCCCATCCACTGCCCCAGTAGCCAGCCAACATTGCTGGTCACATGCCACTGACTCTCATGCCCTCCATTGTTGGCTGAGTGTAAAGTGACCTGGACATAAGAGGCTTTTATGTTATGTACATCCACAGCCTTGCAACATTTCACTGAATGATAACTAAACATAAACAACCTCTCATATGGCAGGTGACAGTGCTTTATAATACTTCAACTAAACTCTGTGAAATGACATTACTTTACCCAGACTAATCTCAGTGTCTGTCAGAGCGAGTGAGAGAATGAGATCCCAGCAACACTGGAGAAGCAGAGGTCAGCTGTGTTTAGGAATAACGGCTCTTCTCACGATCTCTGCAAACTCCTAAACGGCACAACCACATTTCCGGAGCATCGGCCTCAGGGTGATTCCTAAAGTTAATTTGATCTTATAAATACTTTTCTAATGTATTGCTGATGTGCACCCTCTGGCACTCAAGGCCTCACTGTGGCTGTATTTGGCCTTGTTAAATCATTTATGGATGTTGAGTTGAGAACAAAAACAAGCAATCTCTTCCCCAGCCATCCTGGAGAAAACAATATGGCCAACAGTAGAAGATGGTGGTTGGTTGTACTGGGTAGCTCCTATTATGACCAACAATAGAAGACATAAGTGGTACTATGTGAAGGTCTCAGTGACCAATAACAGAAGACTGGGCAGGTCCAGGTGTGACAGTGTCTAGTCAGGTCCACTCCAGACCCAATTACATTTCTCATGTCATATAGGTGATGGAGGGTCTGAATCTCAAGTCAGCATTTACCAGAAAGAAATCTCAGGTAAGCCTACGATGGTTTGAGCCTTAGAACAAGGTTTCTCAAAAGTGGTGATATTACACTCAAAAGAAGTCTGGGTTTCCGAGGCTACACTGATTGTGAATCTGTTTTTGAGGTAATTGTTCATTACCCAAAATCACAAAGGCTAATTTGACCTTTGGGATACATAAATAAGTCCATGTGTCCAAAAATGTAGTTACTGTACTTTGGCTTTGTAGGGCAGATTAGGCTACATCTCTTCACCAAAAATAGCATATCTACAAGCTCACAACGCGTCACGTAGATCGGCTATTTTTGGTGAATGTTGATCCCCCAGAATAGGGATGCTGGGGTTTAAGTGGTTAAACGCCAAGTATAAAAGTTATTTTCCATCTGTCCTTGTGACATAAACTGTATCTTAGGTGGAAATATTTACATATTTTACATAAATGTAAGATACTAGTCTGTAATACAGGGGTGCCTAGATGAAAAGGTTATTTACAGGGGTACCCTGAGCCAAAAAGGTTTGAGAACCACTAGCCTAGGATACTGCAGCATTCCTTTTTGACAGGTACTTACTTATATAGTCTACATTCATTCCAATATAATAGTCTATATTGCCTACACACGTCTCGACTACTATAGTCCAACAACTACTGCTACATGTACTGACCTACTTAAATAGACAATATGGCCTAAAGCTATAAGTATTTTCACATAATTCTAATCACTTTGGGTGGAGGTTTCAAAACATGACGGTACAATAAGTAGTACAAGATTTAGACAATCACAGGGACATATTTGAAAGTCAACTTAGCGTACTTTTTCTGATTTACAACTTGCCCCACACAATCTTATTTGTGTCAGGCAATATAATAAACTCCACCCAACTGGTAGACCTTACTCAATCAAGCAAGTTAAAATCAAAGGCCAATTTTAAGATGCCATTTCCTAACTCTAAGTGCAGTTCCCTAGTTTAACCATGCACTTGAGCACTAACATCTCTATTCTGGGTGAACATTCAGAGAAAATAGATCTAAAAGCTCATAATGCATCGATCTTGTAAATTGGCTATATTCTGACTACTGTAGAGTGAAAACAGGAGAGTGCCCCTTGGGAATCCGGTCAACAAAGTATAAGGTTCAAGTAAAGTTGCACTCTGTAATGTTCATTTATAAACCCAGGTCGCTCACACAAGTGCTGAATTCTATTTTATTAGAGCATGCTTTCTTGGTCAGAGGACATAAAATCTTTTACTTTCCAGGCATGCCTCTTGTCAACCAGTAGTGGTCCCACCAGACCACAGGATCTACATTTCTCAACAGAAGAGCAGGGAAACCAAATACAACCACCTCAGTGTGTTAGTTGTTGCGACCGAAGGTCGTAGTTTATGAGAAACAGCACGTCATGCCCGTGTCCTCTTTTTTACTGTCTATGGGTTTGCCACTTTGACATCACACGGACTCTCACTCTCTGACATCACTGTGATGTCAGGGGAACAAATCCCTTTTTATACCTATAGGCCTATATGGAGATCCCTGTGATGACAGGGGAACCAAACCCTTTTATGCCCATATATGGAGAGACAGCCGCTGACTGGGAGACATATATGGAGATATGGAGATCCCTGTGATGCCACAGGAACCAAATCCCTTAATGCCCATATATGGAGATCCCTGATGTCATCAATATTAAGCCCATATCATTAATTCAAAATGTTTTGTTTACAACTGATTTTGATAGGCTGTACATTAATTATGAGGTCTTTAAAACGGCAGAATGTTTCTAGAGCCTGGAGTAGATGACAACCTCAGCTTTTCAAATAGGAGCTTGAGAATTGAAGTTGGTTATTCGTTTGTGAATTGTTACATTGGTTCATTGTCTTTGTCAAATGAAATGTATAAGTGTCCTGTAAGTCCATATGGGCTGGGCTTCCTTGGAATCATGACACTTTAATAAAGAAAAATCAATCAATGTACATAACCTTTATTTCCTTCTTTAGAAACATTTTCTTTCACATCATTAGACTCACTCACCAATAACCCACCTATCTCCCAGACTTCCTCCCAAGTCAGTTATCAGTTTGGGGACTTAATTTAACTGTCTTAATATTAATATATGAATATTTAATTTGAAAGGAAAAAGCCTCGCTCTCACACTTATGCCAGTAATCACCCACCCTTGTGCCATGCCGAGGTTCAGGTTGCCTACCCCTGCTGTAGGACAATGCTACAGTAAATGCCTGGATCCTGAGGCCAATGCTACAGTAATGTGGTGTGAGGGAGACCTCTACAGTCCTGTTAAAGTCATTGTCAGTTTACTAGTGTACATACTGTATGTCTGCAACAATATCAGTTCACTTCCTTAATTTAAGTTTGACTAAGACATGTTTTGCGCAATAAATACGTTCATACAAGTATTATAAATAATGTGTTGCCCTTTGGGGCAACCACACTAATTAAATGAACTTATTTTGTAACCTGAAAATGCATTTAACTGATGTGGTTTGAGTCCAATAACATAAATGAATTTTGCTGAGCGAGAACAGGGCAGTAGTAAAATAACTCAGTATATTTCCATACTGTACCTTCAAGTTAATCAGCATGACTGAATTAACCTCATTCATGATTCTCATAAGAACATTGGAATCAACATTTTCAGTTAAGAGCTAAAACCGGAATAAGTGTAGATAAAGTGTAGGACAGCTGGATAAATGGCACAATAACTTTCAAAAACACATTTTAACAAAAGTTGGATCCTTTAATTCAAGATTTCATTTCTGTCTTTACAAAATATGCAGAGAGCAGTTAACAGTGCAACATGGAATGCTCGTTGGTAGAAGCTGAACTGCCATGATTGTTTCGCTGTGTTCTCTTGTTTGTTCTGGCGTGTAAGACTGGCAGCCGCCGCCTCCAGATGGACCCAAGCCCCTCCCATTATCCTCCACCAACACCACCAACCAGCAGGGGTAGGAGTGACAACACAGTTTGCCTGTATATTTCCCTGACCCCCTCCCACCCCGTCCCCAGTCCAGTATCCCATGATCCTCCCCTCTCCAGGAGAGCCGTCCTACTCCTTGGGCACGGCGAATGGTTTCTCCACCTCGATCACCCCGCTGTCATGGATGAGGACGTCTTTAAGAGGCTTGTCCCGCCCGTCAGTCTTGGTACCCTCGATCTTCTTCACCACATCCTGTGAGGAAGAGGATGAGCAGGAGGGTGGAAGAAAGATTTTAGTTTGTGAGCTGGAGGCCCATTTTTTTCCTTTTAAGAAAATAGGCATTTGATACAGTACTTTATTAGAATAGGAAGAGTGGACATAGAGCCGTTAGGATACATTGAGACGTTAGGATATACTACACAGGAAACACCGGTGCAAACAGGGAATCAAACTGGTTAGTGCAGTGTTTCCTCAGTTCCACAGAGCCCCCAACAAAATATCCCTGCTCAGTGCTGAGATTCCAACATATTGATCCTATATAATGGCATTCCTGCCTGGTGTGGGTGTGTCAGTAAAGTTTGACTAAGTAGACCGGTACCCGTTTGGTAACCACCTATTTGTACAATAGGCGTATCAGTCGGATCACCGATTCTGGACAAGCGCCCATCAGACCGACTCCGGACACTGCCCTGTGCCCTCCCTCAGGTCGTCTGTGTATAATGACACCCAACTTGCCGATTTTGAAGTTGGTCGGTCGAACGGTTCTCGAGATGTGTGAATTACAGACGTACGTACAGAGATTCAGTGCATTTATTTTATGATGACAGCTGCAACCAGCTAATGAATAGCATGTCCCTCTTCACCATTATGTATATGTAGAACCACGTACAAAGCAGATTGTTGTGCTTGTAGATTGGCAATTTTCAAAATGTTTGCTGAATTTGCTACATTTGGTCAATGTTTGGCCATTTCTTGGACAGGCACTGTAGGTGTGTGTGTGGGGGTGACACATGACGAGAGCAGGTCCTTGTGATGGTCAATGCAACTGGCTGGGACGCCACTTACATCAGTGGTTCTCAACCTGTGGGTCGGCACCCCCGGGGGGTCCCCAAATTATTTTGGGGCCAAAATTGTCAAATATTAAGAGGCAGAAATTGTGAAAATAGCAGATCTACAACACCTCACCGCAACTCACAACACCTCGCAACGCAATAGAACCGTGTTATACAAAATGTAATGCCTCAACTCTTAGTGCTCATAGGGTGACGGGTCCCCAGTTAAAATATGATTATTTTGGGGGTCTCAGCCTGAAAAGGTTGAGAACCACTGACTTACATGACCCACTTTAGTGTTCTAGATGTAACCCACTGTTGTCAAAATGAGAAAAACTTTATGTTACTTAATGTTTAAAAGACAAATATTTAATAGCATTGAAGTGGACTGCCGTCACATTTCCCAAAAATGTTTGATACAGTTGATCACATATTACAGAATACCCACCATTCCCTCCAGGATTTTCCCAAAGACAACATGTTTGCCATCGAGCCAGGGCGTCTGGACAGTTGTGATGAAGAACTGAGATCCGTTGGTGTCTTTGCCAGCGTTTGCCATGCTCAGCCAGAAAGGGCCGTAGTGCTTCAGCTTAAAGTTCTCGTCGGGGAAACGGTCACCGTAGATGCTCTTGCCTGGGCAGAGAGAGAGAACAGTTAAACTATTACAGCATCACAGCTTAACCACAGACAAAATGTCAATCTACAAGTTCACAATACATTGTGTTGTGGCGCACTGCAATGGGTTATGTTTGCCCTGAAAAAACACTTACAGGCGGCAGCCGTTCGCAACTGGTAATAACAAACCTAGCCCAGCTACTGACCCCTCTTTGTATATACTGTTTTTTTGTTTATTCTTTCTTTTTTTCCCCTGACTATATCTACTGCATAGTACCGTGTTCTATCCATCTGTCATTCAATGTTATATGAGATACTTTAATGGTTTCCTGTGGAAATAAGCTTAGTCTTTTCTTGGATATCCTTTTAGTAGACCTTGTACCAGTGAACTGTACCTTTTTCTATGCAAACTTCAATAAAGTCTTCAATCAATCAATATGAGCTTGTAGATTTTCTATTCTATTTTCAGCAAAGACATTAGGTGTAGAGTAAAAACATGTGGAGGCCCTTGAGACTCAGGTCAACTACATACCGTATATAGTATACTGTAGTGTTTAAGTGGTGAAGTGCTTTCGAGAGTAGTATACAGTACGTGTATTGCAGGAGGCCATACATTAGTTCCTCTGGTTCTGAGAATTGTGCCTTTAAACTAAAGAGTAAAGTAAATAACCACAATCTTCCTCAACACATACTGTACAGTGTCCCTGTATGCCTTCGACAAAGACACTTTAACTTGCATTTTCCTCCAGAGTAAAAAGTAGAAGGCTGGATGTACTGGGCAGCTGTCAAAGTTGACAATTGACAATGTTGAAACATTGGCACCATCATTGTCTAAATAAAATGGTGGAGCATCAGTCAAAGAGCGGCATGCCACCTTTATGATTACAGCTGTGTCTTATGCAGTTTGGCTCAGAACCAGAGAAAAGGATTTGCATAAGAAATGTAATGAGCAGCATCCAGGAGTGAATTTATGAAATTTAGTGAGAATTAGGGTATTGCTGTTACAGGGCATAAGGTACACATAATGAGAGGCCTGCTGTCCTCCTGTCGGAAACATATTGAATTTTTTTTAAGTACGGCACGACATCACAGGTTCAACCCTTTTTCTTGAGCTTTTGGGCCTGTGGGTCCCCAACTATAAACATTTATCCATGGACGAATAGAGGTTAAGGTTAAAAGGTCAATTTACCTCCAGTTCCATCTCCTCTGGTGAAGTCTCCTCCCTGAATCATGAAGTCTTTGATGCATCTGTGGAATTTGCTGCCTTTGTAGCCAAATCCTTTCTGTGAAAGGAAGGGGGGGGGGGGGTTTATTGTTGAGAAACATTTGAATACGAGCAGATGATATCAATTCATCAAGGTTCTCATCAGTACTGTACATAATGAAGGTTATTTTACCACATGGACCCTAGCTTACTTATTCTGGGCGAACATATTTGGCAAATATGGCAGCTCTACAACTACTTATAACTACTTGATTCGATGTAAAGAGGAAAAGGACGTGGCCTATACACCCCTTGGGGCCTCCAGTCGAGGAATATAGAATAATAGGGTTTAAGTGATTACGCTCATTTGAGCTCTATATACTGTACATACTGTTGTCTCGAGTAATTTCACTTTGTCAACCGACAGTTGTCTAATGTGTAACCACCATAATCCAAATGTAAACTTTGCATTAGGGCAAATGCACTTTACAATTTCTCCTGTAATTGTCCATTAACCCTGCAAGACCCGAATTAATTTCTACTCAGTGGTGTTTGGGTAGAAATGTATAATGTTTGTGTAAGGTTTTATAGCCATAAATCATAAATCATGCTCTAATTAGCATTTTGGGGATATTTTTCACAATAATAACACATGTACATGTTCTAGACATTCTAATGATCACGAAAAAATATATAACAGGCATTTTACTTATGTTTTAGTGAGGAATAGCTTCAGTTAAAAAGTGAGATGTTGTTCGTCCAGACGCTGGAATTTCAACTTCTCTGGGAGGTGTGAATGTCATTCTCTGTGGGAGGTATTTATATGCAAATATCGTGGCCAATGGCATTGTAATACTAAACAATAGGATTTAATGGTGATGTTAATGTGAAAAAAGAACAGGAAAACTAATTATAACATTTTTTAAAAAATGATTTAAAACATTTTGCCAAAAAGCAACGCTGGGCCTTGGAAAGCAAAGGTTCCCGAGTCATGTGGCCCTGCTGGCCCATAGTTCAGGAGAGGAGACGTTCTCCCATTTCTGTACCATTTCAAGTACACCCCCTGGACATGATGTCTCTGGGATTACCCCCAATCCAACACTTGATGCTGCTGAATGCAAAGCAGGGAGGCATGAGGCATCGAGTACCATTTTTATAGTCTTTAGTACGTAATCTACGTATGACTCAACCAGGTACAGTACATTTAATAATCAATAATTCATGTCAAAACAACTATAACTACAGGTAGTTTTATTTTGTACTGTACTTTTGTGGCCATTTTACCTTGTCATAAAGATAAGGGCTTTTTTGCCTTTATTGGACAGAGCAGTTGACTTGAGAATGACTAAACGGGGAGAGAGAGATGGGGAGCGAAACACAGCAAAGGTAGTCTGGCTCAGGAATCAAACACATGACTCCCTCTGACCATGTCGTTTGTCGACTTGGGTTAATGCCATTTACTCTGATCTTTCACAGTGGATAGGAGTGTCTGAGAAAACTAAATTGTAAATAACTAGAAGTTCGCGTGCTGTATCGCTACTTGTGAAACTAAATTGTGAATAACTAGAAGTTCGCGTGCTGTATCGCTACTTGTGGCAGCAGAGCGTGCAAGTACTGCGTTCGACTGCGTATGTAGGTGTAGCCGTGTGTGTTTAAGCCCGTAGCCCAATCAGGGACCAGCATTTCTGGCAATGTCATCATTAACAGCAAATGAGGGACCAGCATTCCTGGTGATGCCAGTGGTGAGCACACCTCATGGTGCGCTCTGCTGCCGCACAAGTAGGCCATATGTGGCCTACTTGTGCATAAGACGCAAGTTGGCACCTCGACAGCGTGCAGTTATAGTTCTATTCTGTTCTACTACATACAATAATGCTGGACAATATTATTAGATGTCTTTTATACAGACCAAAGACCCTAAAATGTCATACAACGCTGTGATTAGACAAATGTATAGGTTTAATATAAAGCATTAAAGTTAAAATCCTCAGTCAGGCAAGTGGTTAGGTTGTAATAGCCAACTTAACATACTATACCCACACATACTCAACCACTGCTTCATCACCATAGGTCATCAAATGTGAGGTCCCAGAACAACAGCTTGGTTTTTACAAGTAAACACATTTCCTTAATGATTTGCATATCACCAGCCTCATTTGAAGCACACCTCCAGCTCCAGCACATCAACCAGCTCTGTGGCCTTGTGTCCGCCCAGACACTGGGAGGCCAAGGTTCAATTCCTGCCATTACCCCGAGTAAGGCTGTTGCTCGAAATGTTAATTCTTAAATAAATGATTTGCCTCTCTCTTTTTAAACATTATTATCTGTTGGGGTCAGCACAGGCGTGCACTCCATCCTTTGTGTTTACCCAACATCAATCCCTGGCCAAGTCATAACAAGACTATAAAAATGGTACCCACTGCCTCCCTGCTTGGTCATCAGCATCAACTGTTGGATTGGGGGTATGGAAAGAAGCGTACCACCTACGTAGATGCAGTGTGGCACAACAGCTTAGCTAACAACATAGTAGAACTCTAAGACCCTGATGTTAGATAGGAGAGTGTGGAGGGAGGCCATCCAGGAGTCCCGAGTTAGTGTTGGCTAGACCACACTGCCGCATCGCAGGTATGTCACGGTCCCTGTGACATACTAGCCTCTTATCCACATGGTGTACTTGTACAACAAGCTGCCTCACGCTACGGAAATAATAGATAAACTCCTGACCCATGTGCTACATGGCTCAGAGGGTTACTTCGATCACGCCATGCTCAGATATTCGATCACGCCAGGCTCAGATATTCTAACAGTGGCAACTACTGACAACAGATTTGAAAGGATTTTAGCTTCTTACCTCCCCTGTCGCCAACTGCACAAAGTTCTCAACTGTTTTGGGGACAGTTTTCCCAAAGACTCCAATAACGATTCTGCCAACGTCTTCATCTCCAATCCTCATGTCAAAATAAACCTGAAATAAGAAATGGTAGATTCTTGTTTGAATGAGAAAATATGGAGTATAAATGCATTTTACGTTTAACCTCAACCAAATGGCTCCCGTTATAAGACATACACAATTTTACCATGCTCTATATATGTGGTTTGAAGGTTTGCTGGCTGTGGTCTTGTACATGTGCATATTTTGAAAAAAAAAAAAAAAAAAAAAAAAAGTGTTCAAGTTCATTTGGTAGTTTTACGATTTACATATTAGTTTGTGCTTACCCCTACCTCACTCAATACAAATTGTTGATTAATTAATCCAAAGGATTGTACTATCAAGCCCTTTATAAGTTTAGCCAGGAAGCTTTTTCGTCCTATTGATTGGCTTTCTAGGATCTCCTTTTAGTTGACCTTGTACCAGTGATTTGTACTGTCATGAAACTGTACTTTTTTCTATTGCAAACTTCTAATAAATTCTTCAATCAATCAATCAAAAAGCCAGGAAGCTTTTTCGTCCTAAAACATGAAACAGAGTTTGCAATGAATTTCCTCCTCAGGTTTCTAATGCTTAATTTATTACAATATGGGTTTCAATGTATTTTATGCAGGAAATCAGGTCTATGGTCAGGTTAACATAAACCTAAGAGTTTCATGTATTGTCATTTGATATACATTACACACCAGTTATACCTAACATTTGATGTGATAATTTAAAAAAAAGTAAAACTAAAATGTAAATATAATAATAATCCATTTAGAAATCTGCAATGAGAACCACTGATTTGTTGGCCTACAAGAAGTCATCCCTGTAGGCTGAAGCCATCCCATTGGATAACTTGGAATCGCTAGTCAAATGCTGGACCAATGGGCACAGTGCACGATGCAGCTTCCTGCATTGTAAACGTGGCCAAAACACAGACACATAGGGTGACTTATTACCCCGTAAGCCGAATAACAAGGCAGGTTTGAAAACAGTCCCCGTTTAAAACACTGTTTGCATGCATGGATCATTCAAAAGACAGGTGTTAAAAGTCAATAATAAAACAGCAGCGCCAGCTTTCAGCGTCAGACAAAGCTGGTGAACGCTCAAAATAAACACTGCAAAAAGAAAAAAATTGATTAGCATTGTAGGCAATCTAGGCATAGGAACAAGCAACCATTGCATCCATGTTTGCCAACTAATGTCTATTTTTGAATTACATTATTACTGTCAAATAGTAAACAATTCGGTTTTCAAAAAATGCCGGCAAGTGGCTTTTTCCTTCATGCTAGTGCCACGAAACCTAGCCCAATGCTAGAACGGCTGATATTCCCTAAAACACTGCTTGTGCCTGCAAATAACTAAAGTCAACAGCAGTATGGTTGAAGGCATATGTTAATTTATTTAATTAGCTTGGTCCTGGCACATTAGCAGATTAGCCATCTAGCTCACTAAAACGGGCCCTGCTGAGAACCGCAATAGCTAATCAGCTGTACACTGACGTGGCTGTTGAATTGAAATGCTAAAAGCTAGCGGCTATCAAGGCTCTATAGCTTTGATGTGATCGTAATGTGCGATTAGACCGCTGCAGCTGGTTTGCTCCTACCTTGGCCGTGACTTTGGGTCCCTTTTTCTTCTCGTCGGCATCGGAACCGCTTGGGAACAGAAGGAAAACTACTGAGCCCACAATCACTGTAACAGCTACCAGGAACTTCATCCTCCTCTCGCAGATCCGAACCATTAACAAGGGCAGGGGAAAGCAGACGGCCTATTTATTCTGTACGTTTATATGTGCCGATGATGATGGGGGAGAAAAGAGGAGGTGTCCTGGGGTACACACTAGGAAGAAGATATCAAGGATGTAACAGTGACGTCGCTGCTAAATAGGGGCCCATTGCAGGCCACGAAGCACGTCCGTATGCCGATGACATCAATGACGAATCCTCGCTTGCCAAAGTTGCCATCTTTATTCTACAGGGTAGTGTGAAGATCCCATAGCCCATCTGTGTCATTGGCTAAAAGTTTATAGTTGCCAGTTGCCACGGAGACAAATAATCTGTCTGCAATTTACAGTTACTTATATGCACATTATGGAATATCTGTTGTTCGGACATCATAGTAGCTTATGTATTAACAGAATGTAGAATGTATTAACCAAGTATCCAATCACAGCACTACTAGCCTTCTGTTAACTTGGAGCAATGGGATCTAGGCTACAATGCTTCTGATTTGCTCACGCTGGGCATATGATAAATGATAGCTCCTCCTCCTCCAGGACGAGCACGCGTTTCGAAAATGGCACCCACCAGTCCCAGACCAGAGAAGAACGACAACAAACACAAAATGCAAAACAAGCCAAAAGACAACGTCGTCAAGCTTCTCACACGCGGACAGCTGTCGGGAAAGTTTGCTCAGCACCTTTTCAGGGAGCTGCCACCTCTGGTACGTGTCCCCTTGAAGAACATTGTCACTGAAGAAGACAGAGCACGACACACTTTTATTGGCTTTACCAAATGTGGCCGATACGTTCTCTCCTACTGCAAAAGCACCCACGGCTGGACTTACGCCTACCATCTGTACTGGTGGGAGTTTAATCTGCACAGCAAACTCAAACTGGTCCGACGTGAGCTGCTTTATGTAGACTACAAAGGGATCATCACCGAAGACCTGTATCTTACTGTGTGTGAGTGGCCCAATGACGACTCCAAAATTGTAATATTTGGCTCCGATGCAAGCTCTACCTGCGTGCTCTTCGTCACCATTACTTCCAAGCCTCCATCTGCACCATGCTCTCACTGCTGTCCAATCCCGGCGTCAGCAACCTCAACCTTACGCACAGACACAGGTAGAGGGTTAGGGTTAGAATGTCTGGAGCATGGCTATATGCTCACTAGAATTGACATTGATGGCACCCTTGTCTGCCAGGCAGACTTTCACATGAAAAAGGACAAGGTCATCCTGTGGGACACCCAAGGATCCCTGATAGCCTTTGGTATCTCATTCTGTCCAGAAGGTGGGCATAGGCAGTCACCTAAGATCTTCACAGCCATAACTCCTCCTCCATCAGGATCAGGATCCACCTCGTCCTCTCCTTCATCCATGGTACCTCAGGGTTCCCCCATAGGCAGGCAGAGATTAACCTGGTCACCCTCCTCCTCCTTGTCCTCATCTTCATCTACCCCGCCAACCTCACCCTGGCCCTTATCCTCACCTCAGCCAACCTCACCCTGGCCCTTATCCTCACCTCAGCCAACCTCAGGCTCAGCCTGGCCCTTAATATCCTCACCTCAAGAGGCAAGTCTCAGTGAGCCCACTTATGTCAACTACACACACCTGCACTACTGCCTCCCAGGGGCAGCGGAGCAGGATGATGATGTACTTTTTGTGGATGGCGAGATGCTGTTCACTGTCACAGATCTGACAGGAAGGGATTTGCACATTTCCCGTGGTTCGGATGAAAGCCCATGTGTGTGCGTGGAGCAGTTGACACTGCGCTATGAACCTCTGATCAGGAATGTGATCATGAGCGGTACCTGGGGCCGTCAGATCTCTCCCTGTGACTATGACTACTATGACCCTGTCATACTGGAGGTGTGTCCAGAGACCAACCAGGTGATTATCGACATTGGCCTGCTTTTGTTGGACTCGGAAGAAGAGCCCAAAGAGTACCGATCCAACCTGCAGGTCAGCTGGGACCTCAACACTGGGTTGTGCTGTACCATTGGGGTCGGTGACCTCACAGAATTCAACGATATCACAGGGGATTTGAAGGGTTCTCACAGGAGGTCCTGTGAGAAGACTAAGTGTCGAGTAGTTCCTGAGAACAGCTACGTCCACTGCATGAGTAACAAAGATCTGGAAGAAGGAATGTTGGCAGACAGTGAACGATGCACCTCGATTGTATTTTGAAGAGTGACAGTTACATTTGCATATAACAGGCCACACAATTAAGATACAAAATGGACACACAAGGCCTGATCTTTATTTTAATAAAATATTCATGTGTGAGCAACATTGTCTTCTGTGTACTAGAGAAAATTACGTTTTTGCGTTTGTCCCTTTGAGGTATAATTAAGAGCTTGGTTGGCCTATGGCAGAATTTCAAAATGAACAGTGGGCAAAGTAACTAAGTACATTTACTTAAGTACTGTACTTAACTACAAGTTTTAGGTATTTGTACTTAACTTGAGTATTTCCAATTTCCAATACTTTTACTTCTACTCCACTACATCTGTGATCCAAATATTGTACTTTTACTCCACTACATTTATTTCAAAACTTTAGTTACTAGTTACTTTGTAGATATACATTATAATATTATTAATAGGGCTGGGATGCGATAAAAAAATTTAATCTAATTAATTACAGGCTCTGTGATTAATTAATCGCAATTAATCGCATTTTAATCGCACATCGATATTTGACCTGGGAAGCATTTTTTTTTTCAAGTAAAACACATTTTGTTGTACGAGTGAATCATGAACAGGCTTTTTCAAAAAGAAAATGTATGTCACCTCATGTCCATATATGGTCACTCCAGTCCAGAATGAACAGGTTTTTTCTGTCCCGTACGTCCAGAATATCAGTCCAGAATGAATAGGCTTTTCAAAAAGCAAAATGTGTGTCCCATGTCCATATGGCCATTTCAGTTCAGAATGAACAGGTTTTATCTGTCACGTCCGTCCGTCCGTCCGTCCGTCCGTCCGTCCGTCCGTCCGTCCGTACGTACGTACGTACGTACGTACGTACGTCCGTCCGTACGTACGTGTGTAGTGTCCGTCCCGGTCTGATGATTGGATACTTTGAGGATTGATCAAGCTTCACATGACAATTCGGCCCTCCAGATAAAATCATTAATTCATTCAGAATATAAAGAATGTATAGATCACAGAGTTCATAACTCTAGAACACATAGAATAAAAGTTCACCGCTTCACTTCGAACTCCAATGAGTGGCTTTGTGTCCCACGCCCATATATGGTCATTTCAGTCCAGAATGAACAGGTTTTTTCAAAAACAAAATGTGTGTAACATGTCCATATATGGTCATTTCAGTCCAGAATGAACAGGCTTTTTCTAAAACAAAATGTCTGTCACCTCATGTCTATATGGTCATTCCAGTCCAGAATGAACAGTTTTTATCTGTCCCGTACGTCCAGAATATCAGTCCAGAATGAATAGGGTTTTTCAAAAACAAAATGTGTGTCCCATTTCCATATATGGCCATTTCAGTTCAGAATGAACAGGTTTTATCTGTCCTGTACGTCCAGAATATGTGTGTAGTGTCCCTCCCGGTCTGATTGGATACTTTGAGGATTGGTCAAGCTTCACATGATAATTCGGCCCTCCAGATAAAATCATTAATTCATTCAGAATATATAAAGAATGTAGAATTCAGAATATATAAAGAATGTATAGATCACAGAGTTCATAACTCTAGAACACATAGAATAAAAGTTCACCGCTTCACTTCGAACTCCAATGAGTGGCTTTGTGTCCCACGCCCATATATGGTCATTTCAGTCCAGAATGAACAGGTTTTTTCAAAAACAAAATGTGTGTAACATGTCCATATATGGTCATTTCAGTCCAGAATGAACAGGCTTTTTCTAAAACAAAATGTCTGTCACCTCATGTCTATATGGTCATTCCAGTCCAGAATGAACAGTTTTTATCTGTCCCGTACGTCCAGAATATCAGTCCAGAATGAATAGGGTTTTTCAAAAACAAAATGTGTGTCCCATGTCCATATATGGCCATTTCAGTTCAGAATGAACAGGTTTTATCTGTCCTGTACGTCCAGAATATGTGTGTAGTGTCCCTCCCGGTCTGATTGGATACTTTGAGGATTGGTCAAGCTTCACATGATAATTCAGCCCTCCAGATAAAATCATTAATTCATTCAGAATATATAAAGAATGTAGAATTCAGAATATATAAAGAATGTATAGATCACAGAGTTCATAACTCTAGAACACATAGAATAAAAGTTCACCGCTTCACTTCGAACCGAGGTTTGATTTTTATTTATTATGCATATACATCTTAATGACAAAACTAGTACAATGACAAATAAGTGATCTGACTGTTACAAATGTTAAACTACCAAAAACAAACAAAAAAAACATATCAGTAAACTTGAATTATATTGTACCTGCCAATAACAAAACATGTTGAAAACATTGGGGAAATGATTCACCTCGACAGATGCCTTCTTCAAGCTGCCATTTACACTAGTGCAAAGAAACCATTCTGGTAACTATTGCATTTGAGGTATACAAACATTGATCTGGCAGTCAAACATCCTGAATTGAGGGCATCATTTACATCTTATTTCGCAATCAAAACATCTCTGCTAAAGGATATTTATCTTATTACTATACTAGTTCAAGAATATGAAGATGATTGAGCAATCTTGCATCGATTTCTCATGACAGACTTTGAGTGCTTACTGTGCTTTGGACGTTATTGTGGAGTGTGATGACGTTTTATTATTCATTCAATTTACATTTGTAGGAAGCAGATGAAAACTATAGTGTTGAAGTGACATTTTACCAAGTAGGTACTCATACTTCTTCCCTGGCATGGCATCCTCCAACATAATCCTGAAAATGTATCTAGCCATTATTGCTGTTCTAAAATACTTGGTTTTGACGTTGTTCCAAATGTGTGTCAAAATTTGGTAACTCATTTTGAAATGATACCAGACGACCTCTTCATTATACATCAAAGGGACAAACGCCAAAAGGTCATTTTTCTCTAGTACACAGAAGACACATTGTCGCTCACGTGAATAAGTGCAAAGGTTTATTTATAGAAAATAAAGACCAGGCCTTGTGTGCATTTTTGTGTACATTTTGTACTTTGTGTGGCCTGTTATATGCAAATGTCAGTCATTCAAAATACAATTGAGGTGCATCGGTCCCTGTCTACCAACATTCCTTCTTCCTGAGCTGTGTTATCCATGCAGTGGATGTAGCTGTTATCAGGGACTACAGGACACTTTGCACAGGAGCTCCTGTGAGAACTCTTCCAATCCCCTGTGAGTTCCCTGTTGAATTCCGTGAGGTCACCGACCCCAATGGTCCGGGACTTCCCAGTGTTGAGGTCCAGGCTGACCTGCAGGTTGGATCGGTACTCTTTGCGCTCTACTGAGTGCAGCAAAAGCAGGCCAATGTCGATAATCACTTGGTTGGTCTCTGGACACACATCCAGTATGACAGGGTCATAGTCATTATAGTCACAGATGTCACAGATCTGGTCACCCCAGGTACCATTCCTGATCACATTATTGATCAGCGTCTCATAGTGCAGTGTCAACTGCTCCACACAGACACATGGGATTTTATGTGAAGCACTGAAAAAGTGCAGGTCCCTTCCTGTCAGATCTGTGGGATAAAAAAGCATCCCCTCCTCATCCAACTCCTCATCCAGAGCCACAAAACGTAGATCATCAATCCGAAACTCTGCCCTTGGGAAGCAGTAGTGCAGGTGTTTGTAGTCGACATCATCAGTGGGCTGTCCGGCACCAAGATGCAGGGCCCACATACAGGGCGAGGATGGCGGGGGGGTTGGGGTACATGAAGATGGGGATAAGGAACAGGCAGGGAAGGACGCCCAGTTTGATCTCTGCCTGCCTCTGTGAGGTAAACTAGAAGACGACGACCACAAAGAAGAAGGAGATGACGAGGTGGAAACAGGGTCATAGTCCCCTGACTCCCCCACCCCCAAGGAGGGTGACCAGGTGAATCTCTGCCTGCCTTCGGGGGATCCCTGAGGTACCATGGAAGAAGGAGAGGACGAGGAGGAAACACGATCATAGTCCCCGACTGATAATTCTGATCCTGATTCTAATGGAGGAGTTACGGAGGTGAAGTCGAAGATCTCAGGTGAGTGCCTTTCTTCGGGGGATACCATGGAAGAAGAAGGAGGAGGAGAGGACAAGGTGGATCCTGATTCTGATGGAGGAGGAGTTACGGAGGCGAAGATCTTAGGTGACTGCCTATGCCCACCTTCTGGACAGAATGAGATACCACAGACTATCAGGGAATCTTGGGTGTCCCACAGGAAGACCTGGTCCTTTTTCATCTGTAAGGCTGCATGGAGGATGAGGGTGCCATTCACTTCGTCACTGTTAGTGAGCATATACCCATGCCTCAGACATTCCCCTCTACCTGTGTCTGTTCTTAGGGTTGGTGAGTTTGATGACACTGGGATAGGAGTAGGACAGCAGTTAGAGCAAGGTGCAGATGGGGGCGTGGGAACAATGGTGACGAAGAGCACCTTAGTATGGCTCGCATCGAAGGCAAAGATGACAATTTTGGAGTCGTCATTGGGCCACTCACACACTGTAAAATACAGGTCTTCTTCTGTGATGATCTCTTTGTGGTCAACAAGCTGCACACGTTGGACCAGTTTGAGTTTGCTGTGCAGATTAAACTCCCACCAGTACAGATGGTAGGCGACGGCGTAAATCCAGCCTTGGGTGCTGCTGGTGCAGTAGGAGAGAACGTATCGGCCACATTTGGTAAAGCCAATAAAAGTGTGTCGTGCTCTGTCTTCTTCAGTGACAATGTTCTTCAAGGGGACACGTACCAGAGGTGGCAGCTCCCTGAAAAGGTGTTGAGCAAACTTTCCCGACAGCTTTCCGCGTGTGAGAAGCTTGACGACGTTGTCTTTATGCATTTTGTGTTTGTTGTCGTTCTTCTCTGGGTTGGGGCTGGTGGTGGGTGCCATCTTCAAAACATGTGCTCGTCCTGGAGGAGGAGGAGCTCTTATCATATGCCCGCCCACAGCAGCGTGAGCAGCAAATCAGAAAGAAGCATTGTATCTCTAGGTCCCATAGCTACAACAGAAGGCGTGCTGTGATTGGATACTTGGTTGTGGTTGTCAAACCAACGGGGGCTGGGCTGATCATAAAGTTATATGGGGCTTGGAGGCTGATGAACTCATAGGATGAACTGTACACTTACTTTGTTTCATATCATGAAACAAACTTGGGGAGGTTGTTTAATACCGCCAGGTGTGTGAAGGTGTAAATGTAATCTTCCACTTCTATTTTAGGAATGGTAAAGGGTTTAAGATATTAACTGTTATGTTTGTAATAATATGAATATCTAAAATATTGGTTAATATAGTGGTTCCGCACGAAAAGCTTAATAGGATCTCCTTTTAGTTGACCTTGTACATTATGTAGTCAGTGGCCAAGAGTTGTCAATGAAACAATAATATAGGCTACCCACGAATGCTTAAACAGTAGGGTATAGTATTACTATCCACTTCTTATCTGATATTTAGACTGAATGGCCATTTTGTTGCCTAAAACCTTTAAAGTATTAAAATTGGCAAAGGGCATGTCAAAGCTCTTGTGTTTGTGTAACAGGATGCAGAGTAGGGAAAGATACAAGTCAAATTAAATTGCATTGCACTCCAGATCACCCCTAGACATGACAATGAGATGGATAAATAAGAGTATTAAACCTGGGTTATAGAGTAGCCTGTATACATTAACCTCATGTTCTGTAAATCTATCAGTGCCCACAACTTTTAGAAAGACGCCAAGTCCACACCTAAAAGTCTACATTTTTATTTACTATGCATAGGTCTATACATCTTAATGACAAACTAGAACAAGGACAAATAAATGATCTGACAGTTACAAATGTTAAAAGAAAACATCTTGAAAACATTGGGGAGATGATTCACCCCAATGTTTTAATTTGCCTAAGATTTTAGGCAACAAAATGGCCATTCAGTCTAAATATCAGATAAGAAGTGGATAGTATAAATACCCTATACTGTTTAAGCATTCGTGGGTAGCCTATATTGTTTCATTGACAACTCTTGGCCACTGAGCACTGACTACATAATGTACAAGGTCAACTAAAAGGAGATCCTATAAGCTTTTCGAGCGGAACCACTATATTAACCAATATATTTTAGATATTATTCATATTAACTGTTACAAACAACTATCTTAAACCCTTTACCGTTCCTAAAATAGAAGTGGAAGATTACATTTACACCTTCACACACTTGGCGGTATTAAACAACCTTCCCAAGTTTGTTTCATGATATGAAACAAAAGTTTGCTCTATGTGTGCAGTTCATCCTTTGAGTTCATCAGCCCCCGATCAGCCCCCGTTGGACTGACAACCACATCCAAGTATCCAATCACAGCACGCCTTCTGTTGTAGCTATGGGATCTAGAGATACCATGCTTCTTTCTGATTTGCTGCTCACGCTGCTGTGGGCGGGCATATGATAAGAGCTCCTCCTCCTCCAGGATGAGCACATGTTTTGAAGATGGCACCCACCACCAGCTCCAACCCAGAGAAGAACGACAACAAACACAAAATGCAAAAGGACAACGTAGTCAAGCTTCTCACACGCGGAAAGCTGTCGGGAAAGTTAGCTCAACACCTTTTCAGGGAGCTGCCACCTCTGGTACGTGTCCCCTTGAAGAACATTGTCACTGAAGAAGACAGAGCACGACACACTTTTATTGGCTTTACTAAATGTGGCCGATACGTTCTCTCCTACTG
This sequence comes from Nannobrachium achirus, assembly GCF_963921795.1. Classification (NCBI taxonomy): domain Eukaryota; kingdom Metazoa; phylum Chordata; class Actinopteri; order Myctophiformes; family Myctophidae; genus Nannobrachium; species Nannobrachium achirus. The sequence goes on from NC_137820.1 coordinate 49,665,036, forward strand.
CATCAGCAGCACCCAAGGCTGGACTAATTACGCCTACCATCTGTACTGGTGGGAGTTTAATCTGCACAGCAAACTCAAACTGGTCCAACGTGTGCAGCTTGTTGACCACAAAGAGATCATCACAGAAGAAGACCTGTATTTTACAGTGTGTGAGTGGCCCAATGACGACTCCAAAATTGTCATATTTGCTTTCGATGCGAGCCATACCAAGGTGCTCTTCGTCACCATTTCTTCCAAGCCCCCATCTGCACCTTGCTCTAACTGCTATCCTATCCCAGTGTCAGCAACCTCACCAATCATAAGCACAGACACAGTTAGAGGGGAATGTCTGAGGCATGGATATAGGCTCACTAACAGTGACAAAGTGGATGGCACCCTCATCTTCCATGCAGCCTTACAGATGAAAAAGGACCAGGTTTTCCTGTGGGACACCCAAGATTCCCTGATAGTCTGTGGTATCTCATTCTGTCCAGAAGGTGGGCATAGGCAGTCACCTAAGATGTTTGCCTCCGTTACTCCTCCATCAGAATCAGGATCAGAATTATCAGTCGGGGACTGTGACCGTTTTTCCACCTCATCATCTCCTTCTTCTTTGTCGTCTTCTTCCAGTTTACCTCATAGATACCCAGAAGGCAGGCAGAGATCAAACTGGGCATCCTTCCCCTCCTGGTCCTCCTCATCCTCGTCCCCATCTTCATGTACCCTAACCCCCCCCGGCCCCCCGCCAATCTCGCCCTGTATGTGGGCCCTGAGTCTTGGTGAGCCCACTGATGATGTCGACTACAGACACCTGCACTACTGCTTCTCAAGTGCAGCGTTTCAGACTGATGATGATCGACTTTATTGGGATGAGGAGGAGATGCTTTTTTATCCCACAGATCTGACAGGAAGGGACCTGCACTTTTTCAGTGGTTCGCATAAAAGCCCATGTGTCTGTGTGGAGCAGTTGACACTGCACTATGAGACACTGATCAATAATTTGATCAGGAACGGTACCTGGGGCGATCAGATCTGTGACATCTGTGACTATAATGACTATGACCCTGTCATACTGGATGTGTGTCCAGAGACCAACCAAGTGATTATCGACATTGGCCTACTTTTGCTGCACTTAGTAGAGCCCAAAGAGTACCGATCCAACCTGCAGGTCAGCCTGGACCTCAACACTGGGATGTGCTGGACCATTGGGGTCGGTGACCTCACAGAATTCAACAGGGAAATCACAGGGGATTGGAAGAGTTCTCACAGGAGCTCCTGTGCAAAGTGTCCTGTAGTCCCTGATAACAGCTACATCCACTGCATGGATAACACAGCTCAGGAAGAAGGAATGTTGGTAGACAGGGACCGATGCACCTCAATTGTATTTTGAATGACCGTGACATTTGCATATAACAGGCCACACAAGTAAAGTACAAAATGTACACAAGGCCTGGTCTTTATTTTCTATAAATAAACCTTTGCACTTATTCACATGTGAGCGACAATGTGTCTTCTGTGTACTAGAGAAAAATGACCTTTTGGCGTTTGTCCCTTTGATGTATAATGAAGAGGTCGGTCTGGTATAATTTCAAAATGAGCTACCAAATTTTGAATATACAGAATCATCCACACAGCACTAATATTGACCTTAAGAAGTAGATGGTGTATATCAGCTTAATATGTAATTAAATCGTTTCAACAACTCATTCATGAATTTATCTTGCCTACCCAGGATATTAATGCAACCTTAATGAATGGGGAAACATATGGAACCATCTAACAGAACAGCTTTTTATAAGATGTGAAGAAGAAAAGTCGAAGGAATTATTTAATGAAGATTCTGGAGCAACCCTAACCCTAACCCTGTAACAAACTCTTTAATATTTGGATGGTAAAAAATAAAACAAGTGGGGACTGAACTGTAATTTATGAAAATGAATGGGATGAAAATGTGCTTGACTGATCAAAACAATCAAATAGTCCAAATTAGATAGATTTACTGGAACATCAAAACCAAGTATTTTAGAACAGCCATAATGGCTACTGTAAATACCTCTTCAGGATTATGTTGGAGGATGCCATGCCAGGGAAGCATGAGTACTTGGTAAAGTGCCACCTAACATAACTGTATAGAGGGTAATCTATGCACGTGACATCACGTGACGTTATGTGGGAATGCCTACCGACTGTACCGAGTGGAAAAAACTACTTTCTGGCCTTTGAACAGCCCATACACCCAAACAGAAAAGTCCTATCGGATTGCATTAAACGACGTTAAACTCACTTTGCCACTCGATTTGCCATCGACTTTATGCATGAGCATACCCTCTATATATGGGCATGTCAAAGCTCCAACAGGATGCATAGTAGGGAAAGATACAAGTCAAATTAAATTGCATTGTAATCCAGATGACCCCTATATATTGAAAATGAGATGGATAAATAAGTTATAGATCAGTATGTGACTACATACATTAAACCTTGTATTTGTAAATATCAGTGCCCACAACTTAAAGAAAGACGCACCAAGTACACACCTACAGCCAAATACTATTTTTATATACTCTTCATATACATCTTAATGACAAAAACTACAAGGAAAAAGAAATGATCCGCCTTACAAATGTTAAAAACATATCAGTAAACTTGAATTAGATTGTACTTGCCAGTAACAAAACATGTTGAAAACATAGGGGAAATGTGGCTACATTCACCTCAGCAGATGCCTTCTTCAAAGCACAACTGCCACTTACACTAGTGCAAAGAAACCATTCTGGTAAAGAACAGAAGATGTCATACAAAGGTCTTGTATTTCATAAGACTATTATTGCATGCCTTCAGTGGCCGTTTGAGGTATACAAGCATTGATCTGGCAGTCAAACATCCAACTGAATTGAGGGCATAATTTACGTCTTATTCTGCAATCAAACCATCTCTGCGAAAGGATATTTACCTTATTACTAGTTCCAGAATATTGATGATTGAGCAATCTTGCATCGATTTCTCATGACATACTTGGAGTGCTTTGGACGTTATCGTGGAGTGTGATGACGTTTTATTATTCATTCAATTTACATTTGTAGGCATCAGATGAAAACCATAGTGTACGCTACTCTCTGTCCTCAAAACAATAGCATTTACGGAGTAGTCAAATTGAGAAAATGACTTCAAACTATCCTAACCAAAGTACTTGCCTGGCTCCCGACCCCCAATTCTACCATTTGTAAATAGACAACCTTTCAAATTTTAATACCCCTTAACGATTTTTGGCAACAAAATGGCCATTCATTCTAAATATCAGGTAAGAAGTGGATACTAGTATACTGTTTAGAAGGATTCGTGGGTATATTGTTTCATTGACAATCTCTTGGCCACTGAGTTGGCATCTGATTCTTAAGTACAGTATTACTGCATAATGTGTCTATCCAATCCCCTGCATAGCAACATAACAGTTAATATCTTAAACCCTTTACCGTTCTTAAAATAGAAGTGGAAGATTAAATTTACACCTTCACCAGGCGGTATTAAACTGGCCCAAAATTCATGATATGATAAACAGTTATCAGGACGACACCTTTGTTTGCTCTATGTGCAGTTCATTAAAAGCTTGAGTCAGAAAGTTAAGATAAACATCTAGCATGTATTCATTCCTAGTTTTTTGCCCTTTCATCCAAAAGGTAGATTTACAGAACAAAACATGACAGGTCAAGTATATTCAAGGAGCAAATGCATACTGAACACTTCTAAGGTGGTGAGTACAAGTTCCACTGGAAGAAATGTTCATTCTTCAAGCTCCCACGGTGGAAATAAAGACAATATTAGAGTTAAGATACCCGTGTGAGAAGACGTTCTGTGATACTCTTTTTTTCCTCAGTTTCATCTGACCTTCCTAGTGCTTGTATTAAGCGAATGCACCAAAGGATGTACACATGAGCTATACAGAAAAAAAAGAAGAGAATGTAACACCAACATAGCACATAAACCCCTAGAAATAACTAATGTGTTACATGATGTTTATCAGCAGCCAGTCTAATGACCCGTTTCTAGGCCATATTCTTCCAGCAACCAGGGGCTAATAATGAGATGCAATGCATTATCCATTAGTGGTTGGCTCTGAAATATGAATAAACATTTAACATATTCTATAATAGATTCACAACAATTTGTTTCTTTCAAGGCACTGCATACTTAATATATGCCAGTCAAAAAATGGAACCAGGTGACCCAAATAAAAGTTACACTCTTTGGAGTTGTGTGGGAGAATGCCTTCAGAACTACTGCCCACTGTGCATAGTTTCTGGCCAACATTCTAGATTGTACAAAGAGGACCCCCATCACCCAGTTCTAGAATGTCTCTCATCCAAATTCCACGTATGTCCACAGAATTCCAGAAACAGGAGGAGAGAAGGAAGACCCGACCAAGTGATCAAAAACAGGGATTGAAAAAGAGAAAAAGATGAAACACTGATCCAGAATTTCCGATGGAATGGGTGAGAATTCCACACCTTCAACGCAGCAATGAAACCTACAGCCCAAACGTCAGTGTAAGGGTGGGGGTGGGGGGTCTTCACTGCCTTGTTAACTTTGCTTTGCCTATTAATGGTGTGGACGTTAAGACACTTGCCTGAGGACCCACACGTTGACCTTGGAGACAGCCCGGGAGTCAAACCCCACCAGAGCTCACTCTTATGTAACTCTCCTATATTTTCTCCCTCCTCGTTCTCTGTATGGTCTCAATAAAAGGCAGTGGGGTGGGTGTGTGTGTGTGTGTGTGTGTGTGTGTGTGTGTGTGTGTGTGTGTGTGTGTGTGTGTGTGTGTGTGTGGGGCATAGGGATAACAATTCCGAAACTCCTGTTTAACAAAAAACAACAACAAAAAGCTTTGTTCAGCGGAATCAGAGCGCTTTGGGAATTGAATGGAAACCCTAGGATACTCTCAAAATCGCTGTTGTGGTTTCAACTCGGAGTAGACGAGTCCCTCTGCCGAAATGGCATCCCCCAGACCCACGGTCCGCAACGGCTGCTTGCAGACCAGCACCGGTGTGAGGTGGAAGATGACGTTGCCGCGGGCCCACACTGTCACGGGTTGTGCGGGGTCGAGGGTCAGCCTCGCTTTGTCCTCGGCGTCGAACGAGCTGTGGAATTCCAAGGGCGATTTGAGCTCCACCTTGCTGACGTCGACCACGTGGAGGCCGCAAGCCTGGGTGCTCGCCACTCGAGCCCCGGCCATCACAGCGGCCGCCTGGTTCCCCCAGTAGCCGTCCACGGCGGCGATGATGTGGTAGGCAAGGGTGTGGAAGTGTATCCGTGTCAGGTCCGCTTCGGATGAGGGGTCGACGCGGCCGTGCTCGTCCAGGATCCAGAGGAGGATGTCTGCAACTCTGCCCACGTCCGGGATGCCCTTCCAGGCCGGGAGGTCGGCGTGAGGACCCCCTCCGGCTTGAGAGAGGAACAACAGCTCCTGCTCATTCAGACCGATGGAGCTGACGATGGGCATGACCTGCTAACAGGAACACAACAGCCTTTAATGAAACACTGGATTAATAATTAGGAACTAGGAATGTGCAATTTTGGGAAAAAGTGTGGTTGCGCCGACGCGAGTCATGGGTTGCGCCACCGAGACCAGAGGAAAATGCTAGGACCTGAGGAAAACGTTGGGAGGGTTACCGTTGGAGGCCATGCAACGTGCAGATCCTGCGTTTGTGATGAATGGTGTTTTGTTTTTAAGAAATAGGCTCTTCCCACAAGCCAATTACATTGTCACGTAACTCCAGGAGGAAAGAGGGGTCTAACTAGGGGTTTGTCATGATGCTGAATCCATTGCAAGCATTTGTTTTGGCCCCAGAAAACGATGGTTTAGTGATGAAAAGTTTTTTGTGGGCGTTTTCTTGGGCCATTTATAGCCCAAGGAATGTTTCTTGTGCAAAACAAATGCGTGTAATGGATTCAGCATCATGACAAACCCCTAGTTAGAGGGCCCTCACATCCTACTTAAAGCAGATTCTTTTCTGGGTATAGAAAGTCGATGGGAGCCCAACTTGATTTGGCCGCTGTGGCGACCCCGAAGGTCGCCGACTCGGGTGCCCTAGCTAAATCATTAGAGCATGCCCTGGGCTACATCTGTACAAAATGTGGCGCTTTCAGACTAATATAGCACAAAATATATACTAACCCCCCATTACTTTGGAAGCCTATTACGGACGAATGGTATGGACTACATTTCACTTGAATATGTTTATCACATAGGTCGAGAGATCATGTGTACCGATCTTTGTGAGATTTGGAGATAATTTGTAGGAGAGGGAGCAAAAGTGTGTTTTGAAGAAAATTCAAAATGGTGGAAAATCTTTACTGACGCAAATGGGTGTGTTCTATATAGGGAGATGCGTCACATCCCAATGAATCCAGGGGAAAATACATTTAAATTTTAAGACCTACTTATCAGCAGAAACATAAAGTGGGCTGATATAGCGCCACCATGAGGCTGACTGGCGTAATCTTTTAATTATTTTTGTTATCATTCTGAAGCTACCCCCAAGTTTTAAACTGTAGCCCTTATGGTTTCTGAGATAAAAATACTTGAATGGGAGTCTTCTCGATTCCCATATAAGTCAATGGGAAAAATGTATACACTAATATATTAATATCAATTAAACTATACAACCTGAGTCTACGCATAATGCAAGCACACAATTCCCTGTGAAGCCGTCCATTTGAAATATGGCTTGAGTGCGTGCCACAAAAACTGTGGGAGGAGTAGCGCGGCAAAATAAAGTTAGTGCGGAATAATTAAGTCGGATAAGTTGCCCTGTTAGGGCAACCACACCAATAGTTATATTACTGGACTTTGCTTGTTAACAGAAGAAACATGATGCGTTCAATTAAATATGACAATTAATTAATTTTGAAAAAAAAAAAAAAAAAAAAGATCTCTGTTTTAGGCACAGAGTGTGTTAACTCATTTAGTGCCCATGAAATTAACGGATTATAAAGTCCACGATGCCACCTTCAGGCTGGCATCACCACCGTTATCTTATTTTGAAGGCCAGAAGTCCACAGCGCAATCACTTCCGGTCTGACGTCATCGGGTCCTGCGCCGGAACCGATCCTTGTCCACGTGGAGTTGTGTAATGGCGGACCGGGAGCTTTTATACATGTGTAACATAAGCGAGCATCTGCCTCCATCCTAGCTTCTAAAGTGTAGTTTTGAGATAATGGACATTAAAGATGAGATCCCCCGTCCACCTCAATGTTATGGATGGGACTATTTTGTGCTTGTGGAGCTGTGATGATGCGAAATCAGCGACGGATTTCGTCTCCGGACCTCCGGCCATTCTTCTCGGTAATGTACTCGCCGTTACAGTAATATATTACTTTTCGCGAGATATCTCGGGAATGGCACTACAGATACTCGAGTACATTTCGCGAGATATCTCGGGAATGGCACTAAATCGGTTAAGTGCAGTGAATTAACTACCGGTATTAAATAAAAATCACACTTGGTGTGAAGTGGACCGCAGCCTCTTGCCCGCAATAAACCGTATAAATGATATACAATAATAAACCTGTGTCCATGTACCTCCTGCATTATGGTGTTCATGTAATCTCTGTCTGTCATGCTGGCCAGCTCCAGGTGAACAGGAACCTCTTTGCGAATGTCTGATATGATCGCCACCGCCTGACAAACAGGAAGCAAGAGGAGGTTAGACACACCAAAAGATTACATGGAGAAATGCCACACCAAGATGTTTCACTGAATGTCCCCTACTTTAGTTATGAAGCCCTGCAAACTGATTTGCTGCAAACATCGAAAAGGTGACTTTCCGGGAGTAAAGACGATGCATTTCAGTTGTTTAACAGGGACTCCTTCACTCTTTTGACGACAATGTACTAGGCTATGGTCTTACTATATTTCATGCCCTACAGTATGCCAACAATGTTAACTTGTTTTCCTCTACACAAGGCAAGACCAGCTACATTAACGGTTATCAACCACCACCCTTATCATATAATACAATGCAACCACACTCAGGCAATTGGCAGAAAGAATTGTCATTGCAACCACACTCAGGCAATTGGCAGAAAGAATTGAGGTGCCTCTGGAGGATCTATCATTAGAATCATTCTGAACATTATAATGCTGCCTGTGAACCAATGCCACAAACACACACACATACTCTTGTGATTCAGAATCTAAATGTAAGGGGTAGGTGGCTTCAGCAGACCTCTTTAAGTCTGTCCTCCCACAGCTGTCTTCCCTGTCCCTCCATCATGTGCAGTCCAGACAGGACCACCAGTTCGGGCTGGAAGTCCTCCAGGCTGGCTGCGAAGGCCTCCAGGGAGCTCATCCCCCCGTTGGAGACGTCATGGGAGAAGATGAAGCGGTTGGCCTGTGGAGCCTGTGTTGGACCCCACTGTTCACCTGGAAACCACAAGACATTTAGCTTTTTTTCAGCTTAGCCTTGTTCTTAGTCCAGGGGTCTTCGACCTTTTCAGGTCAAGGACCGCTTAGCTGAGAGAGAGATGAAGCAGGGACCCCCTCTACATATTGTATAAATGTGTGATGCAGACTTTCATCGATTTCATGGATAGATTCATAGACTTGTTTGACAGCACTGTCATCAGTCTATGTTGGATTCATGTTAATGTTTTGTAAACTTGACCTTTCACTATGTACTTGTTCTGCTCTTTTTTACGTCTACACCAACCTATTTGCTGAAAATAGCCGATCTACAAGCTCTCAACGCCTCGTGCTGCGAGGAGTTGAGAGCTTGTAGATCTGCAATTTTTGGCTAAAGTTCTCAGCGGACTAGGGATGCGAGCGTTCAAGTTGTTAATTTAAAAGAATGATCCTACCACAGAAGGATTTGGTGGACCTCCTGTAGCTGTAGTAACTCTGAGGACCCCCTAGGGGTCCCGGACCCCCTGTTGAAGACTTCTGGCCTAGCACATTTTCATAATTTTATGTCATAATAAAACTTCTCTTTGAGTTAGCTCTTGGATCTCAGTTTATCAGCCAAACAAGGGGAGGTGGTTCACCACAAAGATGAACTGGTAAACAACCGTGTACTTCAATGGGTGATGCAGACTATGGTGTTGGTTTTCACCTGCTTTGTACTCCAGGATGAGGTGGTATTCGTCTACCTCCTGAAGGGAGCCTGGAGGGACGTGGATCTGCTCGTCCAACATCTCATGGAGTTTAGGACCAATTGGACCGCATAACAACACCTGGGGGAGGAAAGTAGTTCCACATTAAGCATGATGCCTTTTTGGTTTTGTATTAAACATTATAAAGTTAGTTACCTTACACAGAATCAAAGACTTCTATGGTAATACAGTAATCATCCAGGCAACAAAGCCACATTATCATTTTACACCACACAAGCAAATTAATTGAGATCAACCAACATAACGTGAAGGTTGTTTGCTTCTGAGTAAAAAAGCTAAGTCAGCATTAATAACAGATATTCTATACATCCCTAGAGAGGTTTATAATAATAAAAACACAAGCCATGTACCGAAAGTCTGGGGTAGGAGGCAAACTTCTGTCCAATGAGAGCAGCATTTCCACCCACATACAGCTGGGAGAGGAGAGAATGATAAAGAAGAAAACGGGACATGTAAATCTAAACTCTATAATGGCTGAGACAACAGCAGACTTATGAGACTGTATAAATGAATCACTGAAGGTCACTGAATTTTACATTACTGTATGAAATCTAGGTTGATCCACTTCAAAACAGAACATGTATAATTATTCCATGTACTTGCAGTCGTATTTAGAATCTATCCCAGTGATTCTTTATAAATAAGACTTTTTATCTTCAAGACATCGCAGGTTCGAGTTTTCAGTCTTGGCTCCCTGGTTTCTAGTCGAGTTCCTCATATTCCCACAAAACGAATTAAGATCTCTACAGGTTTTGCACTAGGAGAGACCAGAATTTTGCATCTATCATGAAGTAAAATAACAATACTCATACTAATGGAACTTATTCTTTGTCTGTGAACCCTGATCCACAGGCTGAGAAAAATTGGTCTGTATGACATTATTTTGTAAATAAATAAATAGGATGCTTAGTAGTACACCTGCTTAGTCATTTAACACAGTATGTAAACTAGATTAGTGAAAAGGTTCACCTTGGCACCAGGGTACTCTGCCGCTGCTCGCGCAATCCTCTGAAAGACCTCCTCATCGCTGAAGAAACGCTCGGCAGCCGCCCCCCTTCCCATGTAATGGATGAATGCCTCCTTCAGGTCCTCTTTGGAGTGTAACACTTCATGGTCCATGCCAGCCCCTGGGTCCACAGCCATGGCCTGCAGGAGTCCTACTCCAGACACCACCACATCTACACATGCATTCACACTGGAGGGAAGTGAAGAGGGGAACTTGATGTGAAGTGCCATTACATCACAGGATTCAACTCAAGCTTCAACTTCACTTTATTGTCACATCATAGTTTTACGCCAGGCATAAACGAGAGTCTTTAGTGTAAGCTTACAACAAATTGCAGTTGCATTTAAAATAAGAATGGGAGTAAAAATATCAAATATCAAAACAACATATTGAATATACATAAATAAAGTGTGTAATAAAGACAGAGTCCCCCAGTCTCGCCAATAAGTCTCGTCAAATAAGCATAAAATGTATGGGAATTGGAATTATTTACATGTTATGTATACATAAGGTTAGAGTACCAATATAATGGGTGAATGTAATCACTGTAATTACTCTGCCTGCAGCAATACAAGGCAAGGTATTATAATCGCTCATTCTGTATCGTGAAAAGAATACGCTGAGAACGGATGGGCAGATTTTCATGACATTTGAAGGCAATGCAGTCTGCCCTGAAGAGATGATTAACTTTTGGGGCTGTAATGTAATGATGGCTATGTTGGTCAGTCAGACTTATCTCGAAAACTCCCGGCTGGTTTACAAAGATGTACCTTTCTTCATCCCCAAGGGCTAAGAGTTCTAAACTTGTAATCCCTATCTGAGTGGATCAGATTTGGATTTGGGATGTTACAGTTAAAACATTATTTGATTAATCAAACATATACTTCTTATTTACATATCTTTTGCTACTGTATGTTCACAGAAACATATTGATTCTAAAGCTGTTTTCTGGTTTTCAACAAACCAAAATCCAAATCCCAGTGGCCTATCCTCTAGCACCCACATTAGGACAAATGTCCTAATAATACAAAGTTGTCTCAAAATCTAATAATCAGATTGACATGAAACTTGCTGAGTGCATTGATGCTCCTGAACCCCAACTATTTGAGTGACCCCATGACCTTCCCTATAGCACCACCTTCAGGCCGATATTCTGGCATTGCATACATGCTATCTCATTCTTAAATGTGTTTTCCACTGGAATATTATAACATGGATAAAAGATAAACATAAATTGCTGGCATAGGCAGTTGAGAGTTTCTCATCTTTATGATTACGTACTATCATGTTACCAATCCCAAGTTAGATGAATGTTAAGGGTTCAGTACGTAATACTCAATCAAGGTGTCCCAAATTATGCAAAACTAGGTATTTGATCAAATATGGGGTGAACAAAAAATTGCTTTCATCTGCAGGCTGGCAAATGTAACTATTTTCTGGTCGCATGATATTCAGCGAAAAATATCTTTCTTATGAAGCATTCTGTCAACAGTTTTGCAAGGCAGTCTCACTTTCACTCTCCACCAGTACGCGGCACGCAAGAGCTCAATGTATGTAAATGTTTTTTTTTTGTTCGTTTTTTCAGTGAATCTCTTACACCAAGATTGTGTTCATGAAGCATTTTGTTCACAGAAGAACAGTTTGTTCATACAACTAAAGTATCTTACATACTGTAAGTACCACCACTGTAAGTACCACAGGCACCATGTTGACTCTACCAGTAAACAGATGCTTTTCATTCCCACTGCAGCTGTGGGAGTAATCTGCCTAATTACCAGAGATTACTGCCTTTACATGCAAGAAGTTGTAAATTAGTTCAATAGGCAGATCCAAGGATGAACCCTATGGATTTGCGCCGTTTACACTTTTAGTCTTGTTTAATTTATCTAAAGTAATCTTTCTGTGATATTGAGAAACTAATAGTAACACAGAATGCTGGTAAATAGCTGCCTCATGTGATGTGATGTCTACAGATATCGCCACTCACTAGACTCATCCTTGTCCCACTTCACCTGTAACTTTTTCATGCAGCAGAATGTGTAAGGCAGAGTGAATTCCAGTATATTGGTCACATGGTGCTGGTGAGAGATGGGTTGATGGTTCGCGCTCCAGCTATGTTGGTTACGAAAGCACTGGAGTAAGAAGAACACTCCACAATCAACTCACCCCACGGCCACTTTACTCCACTGTCGAGTAGGCAGGGTGATCAGCGTCTCCCAGGCAGTGGCGATGGCCTGCTCAAAGCTGGGCCTGCTGTTCTGGTTCTGAGGGTCAGGCTGGAAGGGTGCCATGGTGGTGATGTACTGCAGGATGTCTGCTGGCAGGTCGGGGGTGGTGTGGTAGAAGTAGCCCACAGTCAGAGCTAGCAGGGCAGCTAGTGACGCCTTCCTCCACATGGTTCAACCTCAAACACACTCCTGGAATGAAAGATGTTTTCATTACAATCGGTGTTGAACGCCACTCCGGTTATGCAATACTGTTGTACTTGTGTGGTTCCCCTGACATCACAGTGACATCAGAGCATGATGTCAGAGCGACCAACCCATAGAACCACAGTGGCAGGCGGTGACAGAGATATACACAGTACAGGTACATACATACATACATACAAACAGACAAGCTGTGACCGTTTACATACTAATCTGCGACCTACGGTCACAATGAGGAGGTCTAAAATGACACTTTATTTACAGTGTGCTGTCTGTGAATAGAATACATTAGAAAACCTCCACTACCTTAAGTAAAAAACATGTCCAAACACGTTGTTTTACATGAACTGGTTATCCAGCACCTTTCAGCGTGAAAAAACTGGGTTGCATGTCAGATTTTCACATCTTCTTCTTTCATGTCATCGTCCTTGATGATTGGTTGACAACATTTTATTTCACAAGATTTCTTGTTACTTAGGGGAGGCCATGAGGTGGCTGTCGTCTTCTCCCCATTGCTGACGTCGGCCTAGGCAGGGTTTGAACCACTCGCCTTCCGCATGAAGGGCATATGCAGATTCTGCACTAACCACTAAACCCACATCACGCCCCCAGATTTTCACATGTACTCCATGTACTCCCAACAACCGCAAAAGCTTCAGGCAAGCATTAATAACCTTCCAATTCCAATAATTATGTCCTTTTGTTGAATACAGGATTACAGGTAAATGTGAATTTAGGCACAGGTCAGTCACTTTACAGGCTAGTTCGTTATCTAAGATTTTCTATCAAACTTTTGAGAAGATTCTCAATATGTCCCCAAGTTTTGAAAATGAGAAAGAACTATGTACATAAAACAATAACATAAAAGAGCAACCTGTCATCTGATCAGTACTGATGTAATGGCTGTAATCTAAAGCTTGGGTTTTCAACAGGGCATTAAAGTGTTGTGTGATAGGATTTTATTTGTATTATTAGCAAATATCACACAAACAAAACATTTAATTTACAAAACGCTGATGATGGTGAAACCATCAACGTTGCACAACATCACTAGGAGGAAATCTAACTAAGAAAAGGGGGGGGGGGGGCAGCAATGAACCCACTGACTCACAAGGCAAAAATACAGAGATCACAAACTCAAACCAAGCCTGTCATATTTTGTGCTAGAATCTAGCACAAAATACTAGGACTTGTGCCCTCACTGCCCTGTGCCTGCATGTCTATCTATCAGCTAGATAGACATTCAGGAACTCTGAGTCCTAGGATGAATGGGTTGAAGCTGGTAAAGGACAATAGATAAGAGAATCTCTCCATCCCAGAGATAAAAATTATATAACTGTACATTTACCGCTGACGCTGATAACATGAAGATATTAAAAACTGGCCAAATGTTTTCATGTTTTCAAGATCCAAAACTGGACATTTTTCTGCAGCAATTCTATCAATCCTGGACCAGGAAATGTCCCCATACCAATAAAATGACCCTCATGGTCACTCCGCCCTTCAAAGATTCCTCATCATCACTGCATCCCATTCATTCACAACTCCACAGTACTGCACAGTTGATGACTGACACGACAACTTCAACTCCTTATTCTTGGGATTCTTAGGTTGGGACCAGTGTCTCCAGTTAACTTTATAATAACCAATACTAATATAGCATTTATGCATCATATTTAATTATATGGGTTCTCCTTTAAGTTGTCTTTATGCTGTGTAAGCCCCGTCCATCGCCACATCTGACGTGGACCCCAGCACTGGATCCCACACGGTATAATGTTACAGCGAACGTGGAAGCGCCTGAATGGCTGCCCCTCAGAGCTGCGTTGCAGTTCATGAGGGCACAATCCATAATACTTGTGGCTTAAACTACACCAGAATAGCATGGCTTTTAATCTATATCGCTACACACAAGTTTAAGTCTTCAGCTTCCTATTAAGCTGGGTAAGCTAATAAAAGCTGGTAACAGTTACCAGGTAACAAGGACTAGACAGTTAGCAGTAGTATTACTATACATACCCGAATTCAAGCTCTTGGTAATCAGGAAAGGGGAGATTGTTGACAGTTGAGAGTTAATGTTCTTGCAGGAACGGTATTTTAACTGGTTGTTGTTGGGAGCCGCCGCTGACAGGAGAAGATAAAGAAGAACATTGAAGTGAATAGATGCATGTAGAGACAGTCTATCCCACCAGCAGCAGGCAGACTGTGGAGATGAGAACAGAAAAACAGTGTCGCTTCCGCCTACCTCGCAATGCGCATGCGCCCCAAACAAGCTCAGAGGCGTCAATTGGGTATGGCAGCTGCCATACCTTGGCTACAGAGGAAAGTCAGGAGGAAACAAAATAAAATGTACTTCTTAAAATACATTCATAATGCCTGTTGCTAAGGTATGGCAGCATGAGTGGTGTCTTGCACGCGCGTGCAAGACACCAGTCATGTTGCCATATCTTAGCTTTTGCTGAACTGACGCCACTGAACAAGCTGTCAAGTGGCCGGGGTCCAGGCATAGGGTACTTTCTTTTACCTCTCACAGGGTAATTTCATGCCAACTCTAGGGGTTTCATGGTCTAGCTCCAAGAATCCTGCCACCACTCTTATTTATTCTAAAACACAACTAAAGACCAATTCTTGCCACTGCCTTAGTTATTTTTCTCTTTTCTTTACTCTTCTGCACTGTAACTGTATCTATTCATTTTCATTCAGTTTTATGTATCCATGTAATTTTAAAATTGCGTTTCCTTCCTTTACTTGATGTTCTGTGTAAAGCACATTGAATTGCCTTGTTATTGAAATGTGCTATATATATATCCTGCAAATAAAACTGATTTGACTAACTTGCCAAGGAATGCAAGAAATGACACAGTGGTATTACTAGATCTAGGCTACTACTGTAGATCTGTTTAAAGTACCATGCATAGTCGAGAGAAAAGCACTCTACATTTGAGTACTGTATCATCTTTTTATAATTGTTTAGATTTTTTGTTTGACTATACAGCTTGCACAAGAAAAGTCAAGTAGCCTAACATTAATCACAGTTAGGCGTACCAAAGCCAGTGAAGCCTTAGGCCTATTAGACAGGATTAATATACATGTATCTGCAAGTAGGCTTGCTGAGTGTGAGCATGGAGGGGAGCTTGGTCACTCAACCAGGTGAAATGTCTTCTCGTTCCCAGACGTTATCCCTAAACCACCAATTCTTTACTTAAATTATTTTCAGACTATAATGTTCTTGTCAGTACTTGTCAACTGTTTTGCCTGAGGCTGCGCTAATAAATGGAAAGGATTGTGTTCAGAAGTTGCTCTGGTTACACTTAAATCTGGGCAGTCAAGTGAACTGAACTTACAAAGATCTACCTACCGTAATGGTGTAAAATCATCTTTGCCAACTTTTATTTTGAGTCATCCAGAAACATTTATGAGTAGTTCACAGAAGTGTCATTTCCATTTTATTATTCCAACAACACTCACAGTAATTCCACAAACGTACATAAAAAAGAACTTAAAGAAGCCATCTTTAACATTGAAGAGGCAAAGACATTTAGCTGAGAACTGCTTTAAAAAACACTATGAAACAATTATATACAATAAAAAGAATAAAAGTCTTTAACTTGGTTGGCTGCATGACACTGCCATCTCTTCACTGTGTTCATGCTTAAGAAAACAGACTCGCACAAGCCTGTGCAAGATGTTTGAAATGTAGCTCCAGTAGTCAACTATTGCTCAGTACACACACTTTGACTAAAAAAACCTAGCTGCACATCTTTTGTCATATACACATATTTTATCACATATCTGACACATATTTTAGCATTTTCCTGACCCCGTTATTAAAATATAACATAAGCAGGTAACGTTCAACTTGCTCAAGAACACAAACCACTATGTTGACCAGGTCCCTTTTTGGAAACCAGACAAATCTGCCATTGCATGAAACAAAATTGCCCTCTGCTGATTTGGTCTGACACCGCTCAGTTGTGATTGGATTTCACTCCCTCCGAAGTAGTGAGGGACAAATCAAGGCCCAGTATGCAAATATGGGGTGGATTTATCACCAGAGGCATTTGTTTTAACTCGGACCTTGGAAAAGCTTGGTCTGTTTGTACACACCCCGACTATCATGAGTACAAGGCTTTTAACCACTTTAAACAACCCATCTTTTGGACATGTCATTATTGGCAAACATAAAACACTTTTTACTTAAAAAGAAAATAGAGGAAGTAGACAACTAGACAATATACAAGCCCGACACATCACAATCTAACGCATTGTAACTATGCACATGACAAAATAGGGGATAATTTGCCTAAAATAGGTGAATATTTTGCAGACAATAACAGCTCTACAAACGTGTAAAATCATCTGTTTTTGGCAAATATTTGGTGTAGAGGTGAAGGAGGAGGGGCCAAGTAGACCCCTGGGCGACACAGGTCAACAATGTAAAGGGTTTAAGAGAGACAAGGGGATCAAACCCATACCCTTTGAGCCACAGAGTGAGGTTGAGAGACCATGGCTACTGAAGGTCACAGGTTCAATCCCTGCGAATAGAAAGGAGTTCATCACAGCTAAAGTGCCACTGAGCAAGCCAGTAGGACCCCATACCTGCTCCAAATATCCAGGGGCATCACGCGTATCTCACTCTGGTCAACTAAACCTCCTCATTCCAGTGTGTGCAAATTGACAGTTGTCATATTTTTAATGACATCATTGACAAGATTTTGTGAACCATATGTTTTTGAAAAAAAAAAAAGCTCTATAGGGAGGTACTGGGGCCAGTCTGGGACAGACTGGGAGAACTGGGTTTGGTGCAGGTGGTGAAGCTGACCCTGACATCCCTTGGATAGAAGCCCTGGAGAACCCCGTCCACCACCACATCAGGAAGGTCTGTGGGGGGAAATGGTTGGTTAGTCTACAAAATCTCTTCTGTCCATTACATGTTTGTTACATTAGGTTCGGTCAATTATGTCTCCCCTTCAGTAATACCAATTGGTATAGTGTTTTATAGGCCAAGGACCCCTTAGTTGAGAGAGAGATGAAGCAGGGACCCCCACAACCTTTTCGTAGATTCCATATAGTTTCATCGTTTGACAGCACAATCGTCAAGTGTATTTAGGATTCACGTCAATTTGTGTTTTCAGATATTTAACCACCTGAACCGTCAGCGTCAATACTTAATAAACCTGACCTTTCACTCAGTACTTAGTCTGCTCTTTTTCCCCTCTACACGAAAGCTCTTTGCCGAAAATAGCCTAGTGATCTGCTATTTTTGTCTAAAGTTCTCAGAATATGGACGTTAGGGTTCAAGTTGTTAATATAAAAAAGGAGAACAAAGGTTTCTATCACACAACGATTTGGAGGACCCCCTGTAGTAACTCTGAGGACCCCCTAGGGGTCCCGTACCCCCTGCTGAAGACCCCTGTTTTAAACCATTTTTATCGTTGATTAGTCACCTTTACAATAATAATCATAATTGTAAGGATAGTGCAATTTGTATTACTGAAGGGAAGAAAGAATCGACCAAAGTCAAGTTTACAAACCTTTTGTGGACAGTTTATAATAACACTGCAATTCCAATAAGAAAACCAATAAGAAAAAAGTAATACCTAACAATAATCAATATTCATTTTTGGTCTGCATGTCTCTCCCACCCTCTCCGGCCTTACTTGCCATTTCTCTCCATAGTCCAAACAATCAATACAATACCATAAAAATATACTCCATAAATTCAGAGAGCACAGTAAAATTATCACTGTTAATTTGTAAAAATTTGCTACTTTTGAAAGGGATCGGCATCACTGGGCGTATCCATTGTGGGGAATTGCGACATTGTGTGTACAACTACGCATTTTGCATGAGAAATACATAGACGTTATAGGGCATTTTCCCCACTGTATGTGCTCACATCAGAACAATAGGGTATTTTATACCTGATATACAGTCAGACAGGTATGGGTCCCGTTCATATCCCACCACACGCTGATGCTGTTGCTGCCAGCTGAAAGAACACAGGATAATTACTGTCCACAGATGTTAACATTACTCCAGAAGATGATGGATACAAATGAACAGAAATGTCGTTTTTGTTGAAGGCATACATCTTTCATATGATGCCGCTTATGTTTTTTAACAAATTTGTACTAAAACACTTTAGCTTTTTACCCTATTTTCTACCTAATTTAGTCCTTATGCCAGCCTTCCTCCCCACACACATTTGTTTGTTGTCACTGGCACTGCTGTTGTTTCCTATTTCCTACTGACTGACCTACCAGTGAGGAGCCCCCACTGGGAGGACATAGAGCGGCCATCCTACTCCTCTCACCCAAAATTCCCTGCCACCCCAGCCCGCAGGAGTACAGTACTATTATCACTCTTGCCACTCTTGAGGGATTCTGTTCTGTGGCTTTTACATTTTCTTCCTTCCCTTATTTTACTCTCAGGGGCTCCGCCAGGCAAAAGAAAACCTGGAAGGCCAAAAACCACCTGGCGCAGAACAGTGAAACAAGAGCTGGAACAGATGAACCTGTCATGGGGAGAGGCGCAACATGCTGCCAGGGATCGAATGCAATGGAGATCGCTCATTGAAGCCTTATGTCCCATAGGGGACGAAGAGGAGTAAGTAAGTACGTTATTTTACTCTCTGCTGCCCCCAAACACATTCCTTGGGGTTGTTTTTTTGTTTATTGATTATGCCGCCTCAGTAAATTGGTCAGTAATGCTTGTCTTACCTGTAAGAGTCAGAGTCATCCACCAGAGACCTGAAAAAATAATGTCACTTTTAGTCACTTTTCTTATCTCAGAGAAAGTTAGCTCACAAGGAGGTTAAGGATCATACATATAATAAAACAAAGAACATTTTCCTGTTAAAGGCTGTACATTCTTTTTTTCTCCCATAGTTCTGATGTCACACAAATGCAAACAATACAGAATCCCCCAATATGTATCATCACATTACCCGGTATGGCAAAATCAATTTTACGATTGGATCCACATCTTAAAAAATAAAAAGCCATACTGAGGTTTGTGATGTTATATGTTGTCAGCTTTGTATGGGTTTGTTTGTGTGCTAAAGAGTGAGTTTCAGAGCTGTTTCACCATACAATGCAAGTAAATGAGGAGAGCAAAATATCTTGTCAATGGTAACATGTCATTAGGTCAAACACCCTTTGGATCTACCACCAAAACCTAACCTTACCCCTAACCTCAGTAAAACTATGCCTAAACTTAACCCTAACCCTAACCTCAGTAACCGCGACGCGGGTGATTATCTAACCTGCCGACGCTGTTCGACCCAACGGGAGTTCGACCTATGGGGCAGTCCCCCTCAATTGGACTTGTTAAATTATGAGAAGAGAATTACACAACCAAAACCATGGAACTACACAACCAAAATGTCTACTAACATGTCATTGCGCTTTATTAAGTAATGGATGTTTCTTCCATAAATCAGGGGACTATTTTAGGATAGTTTCCTCCTCATTTCCATCTCAGAGAGCCAGTAGCACTGCACAAATCTAGCAGGAGAAACTGCTTTTTTATGCTGCCCTGCTCTCCATCTACAAATAGAAAAGCTAGATATAGTCTAGACATGCATCTTAAAACTTTGGTTGGAGTAGGCCATAAGAGTGTGCTGCCCTATAAAGACTTTTTAAAATGTCCCGGGGTCATAAATTGGGTTTAGTGTACCAAAATAAAATAATTTTGGGGGGACAGGACTCAGGAAGTGTCAAAAGGCCAGTGCCATTCTCAGGTGTGGAAGGGGCATGCTGTTCTAGATGTTTAAGGGACAGTCCAATATATGAGCTGAGTCTTATTAAACTCATGTTTATAGAGGTTTCTCACATTTAAGATGATAAAACTACACCCTACAAATGTTCTGTTCAAATGTCCTAATGTTGCAGATACACCACCCTTATGTGAGGCCTTACTCTATGCTGCTAAAGGCTAATAAACAATACAGTGGTTTTGTTTATGGTACATCTGGTAGAGATCTTGAGGTAATTCTCCGTTTCTCTGACTGCTTTCTGTTACCGTTTGTCTGTGAGCTGCTTATCGCTTTTACTCAAAACAAACCCTCCACTTCTATATTGTCAGTACTTCTAGTTGGACACGATACGCATTGAAATAATTTCTCTTAGCACTACAGTACTCATGCTGTTACTGTTCCATGTGTGTGTTTACAGAGTTACAGGACTTACTCCAGACTGCTGATCTTGTTGCCAGTGTGGAAGTGTTTTACATGCAGGAAGTCTAACAGCACCTGAGGCACATCTTCATTCTGGTACAGGATATCCTAGACAAATCCGAGTCACAATGAAGTTTAATGACCTTGTGTTACTTGTGAGTTAATGCTGTGGATGAAGTGTCACATACAGTGCAATGCATGCACTGTATGCGACACTTTCATCTCTAACTCAATGTCTGACATCTGGTGCTTTTTCATGGTCAGAGGTTAAAGTCGAGTCAACTATGTATTAGTTAATACATTGTCATTTCATATGGCATACCAAACACTGCTAAACTAATAACACATAAAACAACATGTGTTGGTAAGATGTTTATACGTTTTATCCAATGGTTTCTCCTGTTCTGAGCTCCTACAACTGTACCTGGATTAGGGTTGGGGACGGTAACCGCCGTACCGCCGTACCGCGGTATACCGAGGTCTACCGCGGTGTCAGTGTGCTTACCGCGGTAAAAAAAGACAAAAAGAAGTCTATTTTTTATTGGAAAACAAGCGAGTTTTAAAACAGGGGAGAAGCGAGGACCGCATGCGCTCCATGCCGCTCTGCTCTGGGCCGTGTACCACATGTTTGGAAGCCACATACGTCACTCGGAGACACAGACCTGCAAAGCCTGGGCAGGCAGCAGCCTCGTAGATGTAGAGGAGTACAGAGCAGCGTAAACTTTCTCTGTAATCCACACGACACAAGGATGTTAATACATACCTTGTGTTGTGGCAGTTTATTTTTTATTCATACGGATTACTGGCGGAGGGTGGGCCGCGTGGACTAAAACCGAAAAAGAAACTATTTTACTTTTTCCACCGCGTCGCACCCCGTCCGGCGGCGCGTCAGCGATTTTATAACCTTTTCTGTCAAGTCTTGTAACTAAAACCTGTATATAGCAGCACTCAATCACTGCGATTTGAGAGTTGAGACGTGACGTGAGTTTACAGAATCACTGTACACGATCTGACTAACCATCCTCTTCTGGTTTGTTCACACACCGCTGTTTGTGTCTGAAAAGCCCAAGTAGCTAGCCTACGTTACTATGGTAACCCGACAGTGCATAGATATAAAAGCTCAGAACGCGTCGCGGATGCGATGTGTTGTGAGCTTGTAGATCTGCTCCTTTCAAAGCCAGACCCGCTGTGCTGTACGGAGAAGTCGGGCTGTGGAGAGGCGACTTTTGGGAAGATGATTGCAATATTTTGGCTTATCGCCGAACCTTAATTAATAGATACGGGGGTGCGGTAATTACCGCAATACCGGCAGTAAATGGGAAGACGGTAATCGCGGTAACAAAATGTCGATACCGCCCCAGCCCTAACCTGGATGTAGTCTTCAAGTTCCTGTCTCCTCTGCTCCAATGGCTTGGTCCTCAGATGGGGGTTCCTTTTACTTGGGAAGTCTGGAGTCTGGATAATCTTCCTCAGCTGAACAAAACACATGAAGCCCTTAATATAGTTACACTTTCCTGGAAACCACAAACCCTTTAAGAAAATGTCTGGGATTTTACTGCCAGCACATCACTGTTGAGCTCTATAGTGATATACAACACATGATCCTGTTTCAGTCAAGTACAAATTGAACTTTGGCTCTATACAATTCAAGATGACAGAGGAATTCTGTAAAGAAAGAAGAGAAAAAACCTTCATCATCATCATCATCATCATCATCCAAAAAGACATCACCTTGGTGGTTGCATTAACTTTACAAACGGCTTTGTGAAAACAGACTGTTACTGATGCCGATTGAGATTTCAGTTCCTTCATCCTGCTTTGTTTCAGTTCACAGTCGGTTGGAAAAGTCTTGTCAGATGATTTGTGGTTTGTTAGAAGTTATCGTTCCAAGTTCCCTTACTTTGCCGCCCATCACTGTGCAGTTGCTACATTTGAGACAAATAGGCTACATTTTCCATTCTTCATGATGAAAAAAGATTATCTTCCCATTCTGCATGCCAATGACTCACTCTCTAGGGCTAGGCGTTTCATTCCCGAACTCGTTCTCAATACTGTTGTCTCGTCTTGTTAGCCGTGTTTGGAATGTAGTAGTAGCCAAGTACTAAAAAGGTAACACACCTGGGCAACTCATGTTGCCAGGGTCATTCTATGGTTCACCACTCCCCTTATGGAGGACACACACATCAACATACAGACACAGAGTAGAATTGATAAAACAATCACAAAACCAATGCAGCAGACATGATACACACTCACTCGCGCGCACACTCACTCTCTCTCTCTCACACACACACACACACACACACACACACACACACACACACACACACACACACACACACACACACACACACACACACACACACACACACACACACACACACACACACACACACACACACACACACACAAAATTGTTATAAACACTGAACAGGGTTGACGTTGGTATGTCATTTAACAATGACAGGACAATAAACTGTGAAGTACCTTTCTGTGGAGGGTCTGGAACTCGCTGGATCTTCTCAGCACATAGTGCTTCCTCCCATTAAACAAGATCTCTACTCTGAAAAGCTGGGGCAGCAGACAGACAGACAGACAGACAGACAGACAGACAGACAGACAGACAGACAGACAGACAGACAGTCAGAACAGAGGGGGGGGGGGGGGGGGGGGTGTCTTTCCAATTAATTGCTGTCACAATAAAAAAAAAAGAGTCTGAAGTGTATAGGAAAACAACAACAAGAAACACTATTCCTATTTCCTAAATGATCAAAATGGACCAAATTGAATACTAAAATGTGTATTGTGAGCATCACATGCACCAGGGGGAGACAGAAAGCAGCACAGAGACACTAGGAATTCAGTGAAAGTTGTCCTGGATACTCTCAGTGAAAGTTGTCCTGGATACAAGACTGTACACAAACTGAAATGCACAATTTTGGACAATTATGAGAAAATAAAGCCACACTATGGCACATGGTTGTTTTAAAGTATATATTCTTACTTCCAGAGCTGTGCTGTCCTGTGTTGTTCGATTAGACAAGAGAACCACATTAGCCTGAAGAGGACATTTAGGCTATTCAGATTTATAGACAGTGACTGACAGGCCTGTGACACTTAATGGGAGACTCTGTGGGTCATGACATGGTCATGTTACTGATCTAACTACCATGATGTCTAAACTATGAACACGATGTCTGGCTTTTTACAGTCTGCATGCACAGGAATTACTCTGCTGATGTTGTCTTACAGACACAAACATGTACAGACAGTTTGTCCTTTTATTAAGAACCAGAATTTCATGGTTAATGAATCCAGTGTTTCTCAAACTTTCACATTTCAAGGTCTCCCCTTAACTCCGACAGTGTACAAATGAAACCTCATTTTTACACTGTCAGAGTTACAGACTTCAGACTTGTATGGGTCAATTTAGGCCCCCTAAAGGAACACACATAGTCCCTCTGAAGACACTTTGAGAACCACTGAATTAAACCATCAAAATGTCTCCATTCAAAATTCCAAACAAAGATGAGAGACCTAACTGGACTGCATACATTTGCACAGAGTGCATGTGTTTATTTATTTGTAATTTAAGAATTGATGTTAATTTATTTAAAGGAGTAGGCCATAAAGAGACAATTTCTGCATACAGGAAATGTTATACATTATGTTTGAGGGTATAGGACAACTTATGCATTCCTTATTTTAAAAACCAACCAACCAACCAACCAATGCAATGACCAGAAAAGACCAGAGTCACCAGACAGCCAAGACATTATGTCCCTAGAGTGCAGTATGTGTGACATCCACAACAAATTCCACAGCCTTTAGTGAATTCCTGTCATTTTTGAGTCTAGGTGTAGTCTTTAACACAGTTTATGAGAACTTGACAAGCACATAACATGCTTGTGCCCTGCAGGCTGCACGTCTACCATTAAAACTCTCGAGGGAAAAAAAAGAAGGAAAAAACGAAAATCTGTTTCGCTGGGCTCATCATAGTAGAAAGCTCGGGATTTTTTCAAAAAGTATTTTTCCCAGAAGATATGCCCAAAACATGAACGGTTGGTCCAGACTCCAGGCTTCTTATTAACAACACTTTTTTCAAATAGTGATCAGCGACCAAAACACTTCTATTTGTTTCATGTATTTTCAAGTGTTCAACTGTCCAATATCATTATCAAACTACCAAACTTTGTTCTAAAATATGTCTGGCCGGCCAGGTCTGGTTTAAGGATTTTTTATCCAGATAAAATACTAGAGCCAGCCTGCCCTGCACAGCTCCCGTAGGCTGTCAACAACTTACCTGCCTGTCCTGTCCAACCATAACCCGTCAAATTGATCACGCGTCGTTGACACGTCAACTTTGTCTACACGTTCTCAAGTTTCAATAACCAGAGTCAATGTAGGGCATTATTTAGAGATCACATTCGACAATATTACGAAGCCGACAACTTAAGATATCAGAGACAGAGAGATGAAATCACACCGCCGTCCTCACCTTTCTCGACTTTCCAGAATCATCAACTTCCCTCTCCAGCGAAGGGATCGACACTTCTATCATGAGGGAAATCTGCTGCAGCATCGTAAGAATGAATTAGCTACTGTATCTGTGTGAGATCGGACACGATTGAGGGTCTCTTTCCTCGCTTTAAGCACTTTGTTTTGTGTTGAGCAACTGAAATGGAGGGGTTTGATGTTTCTCTCCGTGAGAAATCCTCCCTGGCTGCGACGCTGTGCTCCACCTACAAACTAATGAATGGGTGGCTGGCTGGCACGCCCACGCTCATGACATGTTTGACAGCAGGAATATACAGTGGGCCTCAGTTTTTATTTTTGTCAAGGAAACCCAAATTGCTATTTATCCACGGACCCACTTTTCAAAAGATTTTGTGCCAGGCAGGGACCCCCACAGATTTGTGTTTTGTTGTTGTTGTTGTTGTTGTTGTTGTTGTTGTTGTTGTTGTTGTTGAGGAATCACAATTCAAAAATAATCAGATCTACAGTTTCACACTTCACAGAGTAGCCTATCTCATTGCAAAGCATTGCATGCTTATAGATATCCGATTAAGCCGAAGTATTGTAAAATAGGATTAAATTGCTGTTTTTTATATGCTATTAACTAATTTTGCTGGGGACCCAGACCCCCTCCTCAAGAACTTCTGGGGGTTGTTGGAACCCAGTTTGAGCATCACTGCTATAGTATACTTGAACCTGAGGTGCAGCCCCAATTTTCTTTTTTGAGTCTCAAAGTTACACAAAAACGAGACATAAAGCTATAGGGCTATAATATCATATCACATTATAATATAAACTGTAAAACACCTATCATACATGAAAACAACAAAAAAGTTGACAGGAAAACATCAACTCTATTACCAATACGTTTCAGAGTAGGTGAAAAGTTGATGGTTCAACATTATAGAGAACATGTTTGTTATTGCAAACTATGAGGTGCCAGAATTTGCATTGGCACATCATCAGCGACAGGCCAACTTAAAGCAACATAATAGTCTACTGACAAAGTACATGTCAATACAGGACTTACACTGGTACAGACATTGAACAGACATGAAACAACCGCTTCTGTTTCTTTCTGCCACATTACACAGACTGAATACAGTATAGGCATACAACATTTATAATAAAGCCTTTGTTCTGGAACAGACATCACAAACCCTTTGAAATCTAGAATCACTTCCCGATGTAGCCTATACATGAACAGGAACGCAAAGTAAAACTGACAGAAATAAGGATGTAAGACTGAGATAAGCAGTGGTTCCAAAACCTTTTACTCAAAACGTGAAAGAGGAATTAGTTTGCCCGGGACCCAAACTAGTGACAATAGCAGATCTACAAGCTCACAACATGTCACTTTGTGCCACGTTGTGAACATTTATTGATGCCAATTATTTGATTTTATGGTTTTATTTGTGACATACTTTTGTTTATAATTGATGAAAAGTTGTGATTTCTTTTTGTTTTAAACTTTTTTAATTATTTTGAAATAATATCCTTATTTTTCTAAATGTAGGCTATAGGAAACAAACCAAAAAGTGGACATTTACTCGCAACCCTTAGTAATTCACTGTTTGGGAAACAGTGATCTATTCTAAAGAACAAAACCATTGAAATCCTGACCAACACAGATCTCTGGAGTCTGCTCATTTGTCAACAATACAGGTTTGACTCACTGGTGCGAGATTTCAACCCCAATGTTCTCACAGGGAAACGTTATTGTTTCGGAGTCAGATTTGTTTACAATCCCCTTGAGGGCAGGATTAGGGTTAGTTGTTCTTTCTTTGTCATTTGTAGGCCACATGCTTAGACCTACTCAAACTTGTGTTACAACTTTTAAAACATCTGGATATTTTTCAGAGTTAGAAACATTTGTTTCATACTGTGGTGAAGTCCCTACCATCATACCATGAAACCAAATCTCCTCAAACTCTAGACTAATTTGCAGTTTACAGTCTCTCTCTACCTTGAGAGAAGAATCACAACCAACACGTAATTTTAACAAGGCACTAAACATGCACGTCCTGAGTCACAGCAGTTACATTGTTGTCATCAAGATGTGATTTACAGATCTACAATTCACCCTCAGTCTTATATTCCTTTATGGAAATTAAATTACCAAAGAAATGACAAGGCAGTGTCATTTTAATGCCAGACCAGTGAGTCTTAGCTGTTTTACTTCTTGAGCTATGCTATTATCAATTTCAAGACTCTGAAAACTCACCTATTCAAAATTGCCTTTCCCAACTGACCTCGGACCTACTCTTGTTTTATTGTTATATTGTTTTTATTGTATCTTCTTACCTTAACCTAGTTTTTTCCCCCTAATAAAGTTTGTATCTGCCGCATACACACATGCACACACACAAACACTCTTGTAAAGCGACTTTGAGTACTTAGAAAAGCGCTATATACATTTCAGTTATTATTATTATTATACTTATTAATTTCAGAAGAACTAGCAATTATTGGCATTTCCATTGCTAAATGGTTCTAAACAACAACTGATCAAATTGAAAGAATAATTAAAGTAAGTAAATAAAGTAATTTAGCAAACAGGCAGTGAGCTGATTGATTGATTAAATTAACATTCAATCAATCTTCATCAATCAACATGTTGCAAATGGTACAGTGGTATGATTATGCATTGATGCTAAAAGGATTAAACCCCAAAAAGCCCCAGGGCTTGTTTCCATTGTGGCCCTGGCCCCTGTGTATTCTGTGTATTCAGCTAATAACTTCTAACAAAAGTACGGTTTCAGTCACTCTGTTCAGAGCAGTGGTCTGGTGGTCTCATGTGAATGGAGGATCTGTCTGTCCAATTGAGTTCATCTCCATGGTGACACAGAATCACATGTGCTTCCTGTGAGCATGTGACCTGTGATTTGTGTCTTTGCTTCCTGGTTGATTCATGGCCTGTGTTTTATTTAAGCCGCAAATGAAGCAACTCAGTCAGCACAATGTGTGACCTTCTGGAGTCACAGTTCAGCGGAGTTAAAGAAGAAAGACATCAGTCAGCGTTGGTGTGTGTGTGTGTGTGTGTGTGTGTGTGTGTGTGTGTGTGTGTGTGTGTGTGTGTGTGTGTGTGTGTGTGTGTGTGTGTGTGTGTGTGTGTTGCTTGCATCATGATATTTTGTTATGGTCAGTTGTGTGTGCGATACGTGCGTGTGTGTATGAGTGCACACGTGCAGCTGTAGTGTCAGACTTCCTTGACCGCTAGTGTACAATCATTGTCTCAAGTCACAGTGTCAGCAGAACCACACTTGTACGCATTAACAAGGAAGTTGCACTTGACTTTGAAAGTGGAAAGGTTTATTGCTTTTTATTTACACCCCCCCACCCTTGCAATAACTTTCACAGACTCAGATATACATGGTCATACTATATACATGCATGCACAGCAAGTTTCTCTCACACAAACACACAAAAAATAGGTAAACATAAAGTATACCGTTAAGTAATGTGGACCAAAATGTATTTTGTACTCTTTGGGCACAATGACACATTGTCCAGCAGCCAACTACTTGGCCAGTACTCCTATGATTGGCTAACAGGGATAACACTGGGCCAATCAGCAAGGGTAAACTGACAGTTTACCATCAGTGTGTGTGTGTGTGTGTGCGTGCGTGCGTGCGTGCGTGCGTGTGTGTGTGTGACGTGCATGCGTCTGCCTGTGTCTGCGTGCGCCTGTGTGTCTGCGACTCTGCGTTGAATACCAGCAGTAGGCTACCATGATGTTGACCACAGAATATTTCTCTCTGACTTCCTTTCCGTTCAGCACGAAGTGTCCAATTTAAGGGGCTAAACAGAGCCTGGCACAGAACCAGAACAAAAGAATGTGCACGCTAATACAGTTAGCCACAGTGACAGTGGTCTCTTTATCACTCACTCTCTCACACACCCCCACCCACTCACCCACACACACACGCACGCACGGACGCACGCACGCACGCACGCACACACACACACACACACACACACACACACACACACACACACACACACACACTGAACCTAATCCTAATCCTGACCCTGACCCTGACCCTGACCCTATACCCTAACCTTAAAGGTTGACTTCACCCATTTTCAACCTATCTTCATATAATTGGTCCTCATTAATGCTCGTGACGAAACGGTTCAATTCTTTTCTACTCTGTCTGTGTCGTCTCATGGGAGGGCTGTGGACACTTCAGAAACCCGCCTATACCAGTGACATCGTCATTAGTCAGGGTTATTTTTAAAACAACTATTTCAAATGTTTTATTTTAGGAATAGAGGAATCGAAAGCCTGCTGCTTCTATTGGCTTGGTTTCCCCATTGATGATGTCACTGGTAGGCAGGTTTTTGAACGTTTCTGAATATGGTACAATAATATAATGAGCATGAGTGAGGACCAATAGGCCTATGAAGGTTAAAAATGGGTGAAGTTCTCCTTTAACCTAACAACAACCACAATCTAACCGTTAGGGTTAGACGTTATGAATGTTAGAACCAATCAAAATTGATCTAATACACAGTGTATCAATAAATGCAAGAAAATTAAATAGCTCTAAATACCATTAACAACATTCTAAGTCTAGAACTAATTAAACTAGCTCTAAGTATCCTTAATTACAACAACATTTGAATCCAGATGTCAGAACTAATTTGGCCTGTCTCAAAATAAGCAAAATAAACCTTAGGCCTAAACTTATCCCTTTAAAACCATGCCTAAAAAACTAACACTTTAACCCCAAAACAAAGGTCTAATAACCTAATAAAGAACATGTCTACTTTTATTTTTGTTGGCACACATTTTAGGATTTTAGCATTGGGAATAAATGGCCTCCGCAACACCTCCTTCCCTGTTCATCAACACAGTTCACTCCCAGATGTTTTTCTGGTCTTTAACAGAGAAGCAGCGATGGAGATACCAAAGTACCAAAGGTGTGCAGAATGTTACATTTCACAGGTTACAAATGTATAAAATGAATAAAAAATATTTTGAAAATAGCTCACAAGCATCGCTTCACAACACATTGTAGATTGGATATTTTCAAATAACCGAAATTTAAATAGAGCTGAAGTGGTTAATGTGGCCTATATGTTTTGTAATAATAATCAAAATCTACAAACTAATAACTAATGTGTTCTAATTTATTATGAGTGAAAAATATAATATTTGACTCTGAGTAGGCCTAATAGCAGAGTAGAAGTAAAAGTATAATTTCTTTTTAAATAGGCCTACTCCTATACAGTATAAGAAAATGTAGGCTATACTTAGTTACTTTCGATCTGGCAAAATATATATTTGTTTATTCATTTATTTGTCAGGGGCAATGCACATTAATCAACACGTCAGTTTTCACATCAATATAAATGGGCCAGAGCCAGAAGCTAGTTCATCTGTGGTCTCTGAGATAAGGACAATAAGCTTGGAAGTCCTTGATATTCTTTTCAAATATCTATTTTAGTCAATTTTGTGTCGAGACACAGGCTAGGCTATCTGAACCATATTGTACACTGTGTGAAATGTATTGTGGGGTTCAGAGATCCACATCCACTTGAGATGACGGGTCAAGTTTGTTCACACCATTTCATTTGAGCAGCACCTGGCGGCTGCAGCCAGGTAGTCTTGGAGCATTTTGCAACGAATCCATGTGGTAATGGTTGGTACTCCCTTGCTCTGGTCCATAGCGTTAGAAGGAGTCCATCCCTAATCCCTAGATTACCACCTAGTGGTCATAGTATGTAACTGTAACTGGTCTGGAGAGAGACTGGTGAGCTTGTTCTGCTAGAGTAGTGGAAAGATGCGCAGGGAAGCAGGAGAGGGAGAGGTGTATAGTTATTATCCGCTAGACCGCTACTTTTTATTATTATTATTATTTAAAATCTTTGTTCTACCTTTTAGATTTTGTCACCAGACCTGTGGCTAGGCCGGGGTAGTTTGTTGGTTAGTGACAGTGGCAAGCAATTTGGTAAAAATCAAAGCAGCAATAAAAAACATCATTAAAGACAACATTCATAATCTCAAAGTTAGATTTCACTACTGCCTACTGTTTTCTTTTTTTAATGAGTATTTATCTCGTATAAGAACATGAACATAAAAACATACCTTGGCTTGGAATTTAGCTAAATTCCTACAAACATGATCCCAAAGTAGGCAATTTCCTAGAATTGTTTAGTACAAGTAGTTTAAATATCTATCCATCCATCCATCCATCCATCCATCTTTACCCTGATAGTATGGTACCCCTGCCCAAACTTAAGGAAACTGGGGTCACCTCTGTAGGTTACCTACTTCATGTGCATATGGTGGCCAGACTAGAGCATCCTTGTTGTTTTGCCAAGCTGTTCTGTGTGAACGCTGATTCCATAGCCTGGGCGGATGGTCATGCTGTGATTGGATTGTTTGTTGGTTATTATCAGAGGAGAAGTTTCTATCTCTGGCTGGCATGTCTAAAATGTTAAAATGAATTAACGTGATTTTGGCTAACGGTGGGATTAATGTTTGTTTCAAATTCGCTAAACAAAAACACCAATAAGATGTCTGTGTCGCTTGACTCGCTTCACAACCAATTAACCAATGAGCGCGGCTGTCCGGACTGGCTATGGGATCTGGACTCCATACAGCACTATTCTAATTCTCCATCGCTGTGAAGGAGATTTCAGGCCACAAAAACCATGTCCGCCAGCTCCGCGTTCAACGATGAGAAAGGAGGCTCCTCCAGCGTCGGGGAGCCCGAATACGGCCACGACCCGGCCAGTGGGGGGATTTTTTCCTCCGACTACAAAAGGTCTGTTCTTGTTTCGTTTTTATAGGCCTACTGGGCCATTATTTTCTATTTCTCATTGTGAGATATTGCATTGTATAGGGGCAGCCTATGGGGGAGGTGCGTGGATGTAATTTCCTGCCTGGCATTAGATGCATTAAATCAGGATAGTTAAATCGCATCGAGAACTGTCTCTAAAATGTTATTCGTCTAAAAATCACAACAACGGCCTGTCTGAACTTTCTCAGACCCCTGTGATGTGATTGACACAATAACGGTGTCAACTCCAGATAGCCAAACGTCTGTAGCCTATATACCGTGATTACATGTTTTTCCCACACAGGAGCCTAACATTATTATAATTTTGCTGTCCGTTGTCCTATTCTATGATCTCGAGGACATATTGACGTTATTATTAGGAAGCGGATCTTGGCGTGATTCAGGGGCAAGAACATAAGCATTATCTCTCTAGCCTACTGAGTGTATAGGCTACTGTTGTTTAGCAGGCTACTGTATATTGCTCGTGGTGAGGCTGTAATGTGCAATCTGTTTTAGTTATTTCTTACTCTTTTGTCTGTTTGTTTCATAGGATGATCTGATTTGGTTGTTGTTTTTCGGTTCGCCCGTTATAACCTTATAATAACATTCAAACGGGCTGGTGCCTGACAGGCCTCGCGCTATAGGGCAGCTCGTGCCGTTTCAGCACCACCCCTGTTGGACAGCGCGCGAGCAGCAGCAGCATCAGCATCAGTGGACCAATTTAACTGAAGAATGTTTCTTTTGGAATATTTCTTTTGGCTTTGATTTTATCAGGCCATTGACATTAAAATATTAATGTCAACATCGGGCCTGGCCAAGAAAGATGCAGCACGGCTATTTACAAAGCAAATAAAGCAAGTTAGCTATTTCAAACAACTCATTTCGGAGTCAAGCATGATCTAGGCCAGTGGTTCTCAAACTTGGGGTCGGGACCCCAAGTGGGGTCCCAAAATGATTTTGTGGGGTCCCCAGATGATTAGCTTAATGTAATTTATTTTCTCACTCAACGGTAAACAAACCAACACACAGTATACGTGTTCTGTATACAGGGTATCTGCATATTTATATAAAGTGACAATTTAAGAGCAAACTAGCCAAGCTGTCAAATATTAAGTAAGCAAGAGGCGAACATTGTGAAAATAGCCGATCTACATGCTCACAACGCCTCACAGTGTGTGAGGCGTTGTGAGCATGTAGATCTGCTATTTTCACAATATTTATCTGTGGAACCAAGTCACATTAAATGTAATACCTACAATTCCAAGTGCTTGTCAGGGTGGGGGTCCCCAGTTCAAATATGTTTATTTTAGGGGTCACATCCTAAAAAGGTTTGAGAACCCCTGATCTAGGCTATGTTTTGTTTCAGAAAAGTTCATTTTAAGAAAAATAAGCACCCTAATTACAAGAGAACCATTTAATGGACTTGGACTTGGTGCTGATATTACTGGTTGTAAAAGTCCCTATTTTTAGGCCACTGCACTGCTGTTATTATTGCTGTAGAAAAACTACCGGTGAACCATAATATGCCAAAGTCCCTCTTAATCTATCTTTACTGTTACTAGTCCTGCAACAGTTAATGTGGCCTGGTCTTTATACTGCACCCTCGAAAACAAAACTGCATCTCAAGGGGTTAGTTTATTGTGCGTTTATTTAAGCTGTTTTTACTTCTCTGTACTGCACAATACACTTTAGCACTTTTACTGCTCTACTTCTGAAGAATTATTCAGAAAATTCAAATTGTGTTCCCATTTCCACCTGCTGGTACAAACAAAGAATGGTTTCACAGGTTATTTCACAGATACAATTAACCAGTAACTTAAGACGCCCTAAGGGCGAGAAGCAGGACGAGGTCGCGCTGAAACAACAGAGACTGACACAATATGTCCATATATGGGAATTCCCAGATATGAGCTTAATATTGATGACATCAGGCATCTCTATATATGGGCACAAAAGGGACAAGGACGGAATTCATTCATTCAAGTGTGACTCGTGTCGCGACAACCACACTGGTTATATCACGAGGCTGACACAATATGTCCATATATGGGCAGATATGGACTTAATATTGATGACATCAGGGATCTTGGACATATATGGAGTGTGGCATGAGGCATGACACACACACTCACATGATCTGCAGGTTTTTGTTTTCGAGGGTGTTAATATCTATTATACAACATTGGATAAAGACCAGGCCACATGAACTGTTGCAGCACTAGCAGTAAAGATAGATTAAGAGGGACCTTTTCATATTATGGCTGTTACCGGTAGTTTTTTCTTCAGCCGTGGTCCTGGGAAATCACAGCACCACACTGGTTTAGGACTAATTTAGACCAGGGACACTGTGAATGCATTAAACTGCACCATCACCAGAGAGTGTACAAATGTATCCTTAATGGATATGATTACAGTATATACTATCCATAATTGTCTGTTGACCTGTCTTGATTCGATAGCGAGGAGTTGTTGACGTCTTTCTGCTACATAACATTACTGTGAATCTTGCCATGATTCAGGAGAAACACAGAATCATTATGTCTCTCTCTAGCCTCCTGTATACTAGGCTACAGCCTGTGTATGTCACTTTTTGCTATACAATAGTGAGGCTATAATATGCTAATTTGACAGATGTGATTTGACAGTGTTGTTTTTCAGTTGAGCACAATTAACATTCAACAGGGATCGTGCCTGACAGGCCTCGTGCTGTTTCAGCTTCACCCCTGTTGTCAATTACACTTTTTTTAAACTAGATTATGCTGTGTAGTGTACCTGGTAGATTAGAAACGTAGCAGAAGTCTTGTGACTGGGACCCAGGGTCAGTCAGCTACAGTACCAAAGTGAGCCAAAGCCTTTTGACCAGCAGGGGGAGCCTGCTCACTGAATGTTGTGGTCAGTAGTAGCCTACTGATCATTGGGAGTGGTCTTTTTAGATCTACAAGCTCACATGGTGGCACTGAGTGCCGCGCTGTGAGCTTGTAGATTTGTTATTTTTGAAAAATTGTGAACATTTGTGCAAGTCTTTGAATATTTCAAATCCTTCTAATGTTTCTATGTCAGTGGTGCTCAAACTTTTTCATGTGAAGGACCCCCAAAATAATATGTATTTGGCCACGGACCCCCATCTCAAAATATTTAGTTCCAGGGACCCCCCAGAAGCAAAATTTGAGTTACAAATGTTCGATTCAAAGATTTGTACACATTTTCACAACTTTTCAAAAATAGCAGATCTACAAGCTCACAACCTGTGAGATTAAATGGTGAACTTTGTGGTGCTCGGGTGGCGGCGGCGCAGGGGTAAAACATCTCTCCATCCGGTGCATCCGTCTTGGCCGAGCATCTATATCATCACTGTCGGGTAGAAACCTCCAAGTTTAAAATGTTTTCCCCCGTAAAGTAAAGCCCTGCTTCATCATACAAAAGTGTCACACAAAAGTAGTGAAAATAGCCGATCTACAAGCACACAGCGCCTCGCGATGTGAGGCGTTGTGTGCTTGTAGATCGGCTATTTTCACTATTTTAAATCTTTAAAATAATTACAAAAAAGGAAGGTTTCCACACGACAACGACGATATACATAACTGTCCATGTTGGGTGGAGGGAATCGGGCGGGATCTTTAACTCTGCACTAATGACTCGGGCTCCTAGCGGTTGGGGTGGCACTTGCTGGGTGTGGGTGGTGTTGAACAGGAGGAGTGGATGGAGGTGGATGTAGGCGCCACACTGGCAGGTGAGCCAGTGGTGTGTTCTAGATTTAATATTTTGCAGGTCACACTACGTATACAGCGTAACACGCTAGAACACACAACTGACTGGCATTAGCATGCTGTGGCAATGCAGAAATGTGTGGGGAGTGGCTATGTCCGCTAAGGCGTTTGTTTGTTTGAGCACAGGTTATGTTTTGAATTGTCTTCAATGGGAGCTGCTGTTTATTCTGTGCTGCGCAGTCAAGTGTTATTATACGCGTTATCTCCTCTGAATTTTAAAAAGTAAATGATGAGTTGTTGCAACTACTGTTACTGCACATAAAGGATAGGTTGTCTGATTTTCAACCCAGACCTTATTAAAATGTTGATTCACATTATTTATTTATAGGCATGCCTAGCACAACTTCACCCATAGCATTAGTGCTGAGACATTTACCACATAGCTGCAGATTCTCACAGTCTGGCTGTGTTGTGTATTTAGGCCTTCAGAATCTATTATAAGTCAACAATTTTTAAAGCCGGAAACTCACAGTACTTGTGTGTATTTGACTAGTTTATTTTTATTCAGACCATGATTTGAATTACTGTCATATACAGTAATAATGTCATTTGGAAATATCTTTTCAATTTGCTGTAGTTCATCCAAACCATTAAACCTCTGCACTAGATTTCTCGAGAGAAGGAAGCTCAAATTTGTTTTCCGGACAGTTAATTCTTTGGTCACCATGCAACACTCTGCAAGACCAGTACCGATGCACTGCAACCATTTTATTTCTGTAGAATTGGAATATATACAACATGATTATTTAGAGTTTCCTATTTCGTAGTTGCGTCTTGCGTGTTTGTTTGCTTGTCATCATGATGTGTGTATTTCTGTCTGTTTGTTTGCCCTGCGGCGAGATGTTTTCCCGAGCTGAAAATGTGGCCAAATTCTCCCGAGACAACATTGAGTACAATACTGTCACTCTGCCCATTAATTCCGCCTCCAGTTCATTGTTAATGGAACAGCTGCCAGGCTGCATCTCCTGGTGACATCACAGGGTGGAATAGTTGCCCTATTGTTCGTGTTGACAAACCAGACAGGACTGAACCGCCATCAAAGCTCACAGGAGCAGAACCGAGTAAATACTGCTTCAGGGTGAGATCTCCCTTTAAGTCAACATGAATGAAGACAGGAGCAAGAGAGGGGGGGGGGGAGAAACAGAGAGAGAGAGAGAGAGAGAGAGAGAGAGGGAGAGAGAGAAGCAGACAGAAAGAGAGGTATCAGGAAGGAGAGTGAGAACAAGAGGCAGAAAAACAGAGGATAAAGCGACAGGAGTGAGAGAGGGAGCAAGAGGAATTAGCCTAAAACAGAAACAGAGAGAGATTTCCAACAATGAGACCAGCATGAAAGCTGAGTCATGTCAGAACACAATACAGATTTGAGAGGGGTGCACTGGTAAACAACCGGTTAATATGTCCACTGTGGAATCACGATGTGCACGGTTCAATAGTGTCCAGGAGTGGGAGTGGCAGTGGATGGAGGATGTGGCGAGTGCTTAACGTGGTGACTGGGAGGCAGCTCTGCGTTGATGTGTCATCACTGCGAAAGAGAGAGAGGAGAGTGTGTGTGGGTGGAGCAGGGACGTGCAGAGAATGTTAGAGAGGCAGGGGCTGACATTTCTAAAAGGGCCTTTTGGTGAAAATGTTGAAAATAGCAGACCTCCAAGCTCACAATGCGTCACAGCTTAATTCCACACTAAACTCAGCATGAAAAAGACAATACTGGAGATGTGGCTTACAGCATGGATTTCTACACAGAGAGGGCAATTCTTTCAACATAAGATGCTGCATTCAAGTTCAGGAGAGTTTGTACAGGTATGGCATGGAAAGAGGGCATTTGCATTTCTTTCACCATAGTGAAAACTGCATTCATGGTCTGGAGAGGGCACTTTTTACAGGCTGTTAAAAGGGCAGGGGCTCAAGCCCCCTTTGATGTCTATGTGTGCACGTGCCTGGGGTGGAGGATGTGTGGGGGGGAGTGCTAACGTGGCGACTGGGAGGCAACGATGCATTTGTGTCATCATCATCATCACTGTAGCAGAGCTCAGAACACATACCAGCCCCAAACACACTAAGAGGGAGACAGAGACACGAGTATCCAAAGGAATAGCACCGCCTCAGAGGAGAATGCACAGCAGAAGGGAGAGGAGGCAAACAGAAACTCCATGCCCCTCCTCTCTCCTTCTCCCCTCCTCTCCTCACACTGAGCTCACCGTCGCCTCACTGGTTCCATTTCATCTGATACATTTCACACAGCAGGCTGATGCTGTTGTCCAGGGCGACTCGGAGCGAGAGAGAGCGACCATAAAATAAGCTGCAGTTCCTGGAACAGCTCCTGCAGCCACAGGCTCATTGCGAGGCTCCACTGCGGTCCACAGACGTTTTGTGGATACTGACCGACGAACCCTGCTGTCAACAGGCTCATCACCGTTCACGCATCCTGGGAAACGTCCCCGTAGAAGACAACATCAGCAGCAACATAAGAAATTCACAAACACTGGATGTAATTCAGCTGAAGGCATGTTCTACTCATAACAGCAGACAGGATTGGATGTGCGACAAAGTGTGTCTGTGACGGAGCCGGAGGATTTCACGCATGAGACCTCTACACATTTCTTGGATCACTGGAACAGCTGAGAGACTAAGACTCAACAAGCTACATTGAACTGCTCTCCCTACTCCTACCCTGGATTCTACAGGTTGCTTTGTTGCGTTGTTTTAGACGGGGTTCAAATTGATATCTTGTTCCTTCCTCTCCAAAAGAGAGTAGGTAATCCTTTTGTATTATTTTTTAAAATTCATACTGTTCAGAAAGAGGCAGAGAGGAAACGGCGGGCCCAGGAGGAAGGCTGTGTCGATATCCGATAGGGTCAGCTAAGGTGGCCTTACATGCAGGTTTGGAGGAGGAAATCTTAGCCATTCCACCATCGTCAGGAACCCTCCAAGCCCAGTTTCTAGAGGTGTACACTACTTGCTCGAGAGGACGTCACCGGTGAACTTCGCACATGCTTTTTTCTGTATACCTACATTACACAAGTCTTGACTACATGACCATCGGTGTATAAACCTTGTTTTCTGAATTGAGCAATTTTTGAAGCATTTCCAACGATTCCTGAACTTAGTTCGTTGGCAGTAGAAAGTTTCAAAGATGACTCCCATGCAGAGGCTGACTCAGCTGCATGCGAGCGCGGCGAACATGGTGAAGACGGTGCAGAGCCATGTCCAGGGCACGGATGAGGACAAGAGCCCCGTTCTGTCCCCGGACAATGCTCAGCAGAACTGGTACAATGCAATGCACGAACCCGACGAGCTACGACAGCTCCGACCTGTAGGAGGAGGTGGAGGAGGAGGTGGTGGTGGAGGAGGAGGGTTCGGAGGAGGGTTTGGCGGAGGAGATCAGGAGACGACGGCAGAAGATGGAGGAGAAGGTGGACTCAGCGGAGACATTAACAGTACTCAGCCACTGCGGTAGGATATTGAGACGGAACAGGAACCCAGGCCTGCATAAATCCACAAACCCTACAGTACAATAACAATCCAGCTGACGTTTATTTCTCCACATTGACTAACAATGTGTACAAGAGAGTAAGATTCAGCTCCTAGATGGCCTCAACCCAGATGATAAACTAGTGGTTCACAAGGGTTTAGACTTCATACACCTGTAAAATACATACAGTACAACCTCAAATTAAATACAGTAGTCATACTTGATTGATCACTGAGATTTGGCCTTTGTCAATTATGGGAGGGTGAATAAGTAATGATAGTAAGGACACATTAGTCCTTCTTATCATATTGAATTTGAAACCCATTCAGTCATGTTTTAATGCAATCTGAAAAAGGTGTTTATATTATGATATATTGCTCTCACAGAAGCAGACTGAAATAATTTTCCCTCAGCCTTGATATCTCTCCTAGGAGTGTCATCAGCATTAGTGTCATCCTAGAAATGTTTCTCTCAGTTCTACTGAGGTCCGTCCTTGTCAAGATTCGTATTATTTTGGATCACCAAGTTGCACAGAAGACATAAAACATAGGCTATTGACAACTCAACAAAGTACTGCATGTACTACAAAGTAGCAAAGGGGAAGGGGTGAAATGTATATTATGCTACACCCTTCACTCCAATGATATCCTTTCAGCAACGAATGTAAATCAAATATATGTCTATACAATAAGCAAATGGACATCTAGTGTATATGGACAGCATAATTCCAACAATTCTATATTATTCATTAAAAACAAAAACAGAAGAAAGGTTTGAAATTTACACAGCATTGATTCAAATAATACCAAGGATCTGGAAATGATAAACGACTACTGTATGTACAGTTGAAGCGTTAACCAGTGGCCTGTATACGTGCACAGAGACTGTATGGTGGTGACTTCTTGACGTGGACTCCAGGTAACTTGAGCAGCAGTGGTACTGGTAGTACTTGCTGGTTAAATAATTCAGGTTTAGATCGAGACAGAGACACAGGAGACCTGCTACAGGTGTACAGTTTCAGCGTGTCTCATTGTGACAGTGACACAATAGGACTGTCATCTTTTCTTTTGAAGGTAGAGGGAACGTACTTTCACAGCAATGTCACCGACCATAACGTACCTTGTGATAGAGCAGTCATGGTCATGGTTACAGTCACAGTGATGCATGCATCACTGTGACTGTAAAAAGGTTTCTGCAGAACTACTGAACTATCAGTGGCGTCAGTTCAGCAAAAGCTAGGGTATGGCAAAGATGGGAGTCCACATGGAAAAGAGGCATTACATTTTGTATAACAGTTCTATTGTGAAAATAGCGGATCTACATGCTCACAACGCCTCGCGCTGCGAGGCGTTGTGAGCATGTAGATTGGCTATTTTCACAATGTCTTAAAAAAAATACGGCTTTTGTCAGTTTTTTACACAGGTTTATACGGTTTCTTGGGCTGGATATGGCAGCCTGGAATGGTTGTTCAAGTGCAGCTAAACTTGGCATGTTAGTAAACATGCCTCAATTAACAACAATGAATTGCACCTGTGCAGCTGACCTGCGGAACCTGAGAATATACCATTTTGTCAAGCTGGGGAGAATACAAGTGTGGAGAATATAATTATAATACCTTGTTAAAGTGACCATTTTGTTAAATGTTGCATTTGTAGTTATTTTACTGTAATTTAACAACATAATAACCAGCACAGATAGACAAAGAGACATTCATGGATTTATATTTAAAAGTAACATTTATTTTCCCCCCTGGACCCAGGGTATGGCAGCTGCATACCCCTGCCATACCCAATTGACGCCTCTGTGAACCATGGCGTGCAGTGTAGACGTTTCATCTTCTATTTGCCTATTCACATCACTGGCAGTTTCTTCATGCTTTATGTGCTCTGCCAGGCCGGGGGAGATTATGATTCCTCCCCTGTCTGTTTGTCTGGGACTAATCTTGTGAACCCGCTGGACCGATCAGTGCCACATTCTATGTGCATGCTTCCAGTAGGCCAAGACCATTTCTTGTCACACATTTTATATGGAGTCATACTGTACTGTACATGTAGTACACAGTAGTACTGAAGTCGTAGACTGGCAGTGACCACAAATCAGCCTGTTTGCCTTGCTACTTCCGCCTGTTGCCTTGCAGTGGTGTAAAGTCACTAAGTACATTTACTTAAGTACTGTACTTAAGTACAATTTTGAGGTATTTGTACTTTACTTGAGTATAACAATACTTTTACTTCTACTCCACTACATCTCGGAACCAAATATTGTACTTTTACTCCGCTACATTGTTTTGGAAAACTTTAGTTACTCGTTACTTTGCAGATATAAATTACAATATTATAAAACATACATTAACCACTTTAGCCCTATTTTATACCTTGACTATTTGAAAATAGCTGATCTACAAGCTCACAACGCGTTGCATGAGCTTGTAGAACTGCTATTTTCAAAGATTTTGTACTTTTACTTTTGGTACTTTAAGTACATTTTGATGCCAACACTCTCATACTTTTACTCAAGTACATTTTGAATTCCGGAGTATTTCTATATTGCAGTATTGATACTTTACTTAAGTAAAAAATCAAACCTCGGTTCGAAGTGGAGCGGTGAATTTGAGCAGTTCCAGGTAAATATATAAAATATATAAATATATTCACCTATTTATATATTGACATGTGTCAATTCTTGATTGCCCGTGGCTTGCTACGGTGGCTGCATGCTGAATAGATGGAACAGAGATATTTTGGATAGACTGTTCAAAGTCCCTGACTTTTTTCACCTATTTTATATATTGACATGTGTCAATTCTTGATTGCCCGTGGCTCGCTACGGTGGCTGCATGCTTCGTGAGCCTCCACTCTAGCGGCTATCACGGGCAGACGCAGACAGCAGAGGGGGTCGACTCGAGATACGCCAACATACCATGCTTGTTAGTTGTTATTAACGGACTACACACACACACACAACAGCTGATCTTCACGCAGACAACACCTCGATGTGCGTCTTGCGCGAGGCGTTGTGAGCTTGCAGCTCTCTCTCTCTCTCTGAAATACGATTCTCTCTCTCTCTCTCTCTCTCTCTCTCCCTCCTCTCCCCCCGTCTCCCTCTCGCTGCCGTTAACCTTTGTTTTTATCGCGACGTGGTGTGTGTGTGTGTGTGTGTGTGTGTGTGTGTGTGTGTGTGTGTGTGTGTGTGTGTGTGTGTGCGTGTGTGCGTGCGTGCGTGCGTGCGTGCGTGCGTGCGTGCGTGCGTGCGTGCGTGGCGCGCGCACGCGCGCGCATGCGTAGATCCTGTTCGAACTGAACGAAACAATCTTTTCCCACTAGACGGGACAAAAGCTGAAAGCTGTGCACTGGGAGCTCGTGCTCTGCACACCGCTCCAAAAAGTACTTTTTCCACCATCACTGTTGCCTTGCTACTTCAGCCTGTTGCCTTGCCACTTCAGCCTTCAGGAAAGTGGTTGCCAGGGGTTACCACTGGCATGTATTATTAATCTCATCATGTATCATATATTGTTGCATATTCAACCACCTCGTCACGGCCAGTGAGTTGTTTCAACACAATTCTACAGGGAGAGATGGTATGTCAGTCTGGAAGAGGCATGAGCCATTGGTACATTAGTCTAGAGATGAGCCACTGGTATATCGTCACTGTCGGGCAGAAACCTTGTATATCCAAGTTTCAAATTTGTTGCACAAAACTAGTGAAAATGGCTGATCTACAAGCACACAAAGCCTCGCGATGCAAGGCGCTGTGTGCTTGTAGATCGGCTATTTTCACTTTTTAAAAATGATAAATACGGTTTTGGACATACAAGGTTTCCACCCGACAACAACCATATTGTTAGTACGGCAATCTAGAAGAGAGATGAACCTCTGGTATGTGCAGTATGTCTGGATGCTGAAAGAGAAGTATTAGTCTTAGATTTTCTATTAATTTAAGCCATTTGAGGGAGATTGAGAAGGACACCCTGAGAGGGAGGCACGGGAAGGAAAGCAATTGTGGGAGTTAACCTCTGGCTAGATTGGGATATACAGCCAGGCACTTGCACACATAGACATCAAAGGGGGCTTGAGCCCCTGCCCTTTTACCTGTCTGTAAAAAGCGCCCTCTCCAGACCATGAATGCCGTTTTACTATGGTGAAATAAATGCAAATGCCCTCTTTCCATGCCATACCTGAAGGCAGCATTCAAGAGAATTGCCTTGTCCAAACTGTCCTGAACTTGAATGCTGAATCTTACAGTATGTTGAAAGAATTGCCCTCTCTGTGTAGGAATCCATGCTGTACATCACATCTCCATTATTGACTTGATTATGCTTAGTTCAGTGCGGTATCAAGCACCGAAAATAGCAGACCTCAAAGACGCGTTGTGAGCTTGGAGGTCTGCTATTTTGGAGGTCAAAAATATCTTGGAGGTCTGCTATTTTTGATATTTTCACCAAAAGGACCTTTTTAGAAATGTCAGCCCCTGCCTCCTTAACATTCTCTGCACGTCCCTGTATACAGCCATATGTGTCAACCTGGCACTGTTACAGTCATGCTCTACACAGGATCATCTTTTCAGACATAGATTAGTAACAGAGATTATATCTTTGACTTGCTGCTTGAATCCTAAAATGATCCATTACTATCTGGATTTTCATATCAGCTGTCATGTGGTAACTAACATTGATTATGTTGAGAATTGATTCTTTGTCTGATAGAGTGAAGTCAATTATTCACACATGCACGCACGCACGCACGCACGCACACACGATGGTTAAATTCAAAATGGTCGGAAGGAGCAGTAATCTGACTTTAGCTGTTAAAATGTGTATTTTTATTTTATAGATTTTTTATCCTTGCTTATTGTAAATCACTCTGGATTAAGAGCATCTGCTAAATGCCTAAGTTGTAAATGGTAAAATATCTATCAATATTTTTTGTATATAAAATGAGAAACAGAAGAACGGAAAGACCTCTGCATGTGTCTGCATCTATGTTGTTGACCACAGAGTGGACAGGTGTCACAACAGATACAATCACAGTGGGACTTTCCTGCCTCAGTGAGACAGTCAATCGACCGTTGATGTTCAAATTGTCAACACTTCTAGGAACAGTGATACGAATTTGATGTAAACACAGTGGTTGTGAAGCGTGAGGACAACAAAAAAATCACTCGATGCAGAAGCTTAACCCTTTTTGTGTCAGTGAGACTATTTTGTCCAGGTCAAATTTAAACATTTTCATCAAATATTAATTGAAAGTTTTCTTAGTAATTTATTTGCAGGTTTTTTGGGTTTGTCTGGTAAGAACAAGAATACCCTAAATGAAATTGTGAAAGTCTCCTCCAAGATAATTGGAGCAGACTCGTGCTTCCTCTGGGAGAAACAGGTGGCCCAGAAAGCAAAAGGAATTATCAGCCAATCTGACCATGTTGTGTCCGGTGAATTCACCATAATGCCTTCAGGCTGGCATCGCAATGGGCCCCTCAGGAGACCAAACCGCTACGCTA
Source organism: Nannobrachium achirus (assembly GCF_963921795.1). Lineage (NCBI taxonomy): Eukaryota > Metazoa > Chordata > Actinopteri > Myctophiformes > Myctophidae > Nannobrachium > Nannobrachium achirus. The sequence goes on from NC_137820.1 coordinate 49,709,832, forward strand.
AGGCCATTCCTCCTGCTGCCAGGCTATTAAATGTCAACATTATTTATATGAACTATAACAACATTTCGGAAGTGAGCCACATGTCATCATCAGTACATTTATACAATCATTCTCTCTGTTTCCAGACATGACGACCTGAAAGAGATGCTGGACAGCAACAAGGACTCCCTGAAACTGGAGGCTATGAAGAGGATTGTAGCTGTGAGTATGAGCAGGGGTGTCGCACCAAATTCTGGGCCCTGGGTACAAGGATTCACTGCTTTTCAAACCTTTTCATGTGAAGGACCCCCAAAATGATATGTATTTGGCCGCGGACCACCATGTCAAAATATTTAGTTCCAGGGACGCCCCAGAAGCAAAATTTTAGACACAAATGTTCGCTTAAATAATAGATATATTCAAAGATTTGCACACATTTTCACGGCTTTTCAAAAATAGCAGGTCTACAAGCTTGCAGCGTGGCACTCTTGTATATCTGTGAGCTTGTATATCTGCTATTTTTCAATAGCTAAAGTATAAAATAATTAAGGCCCCCGGCCCCTCCACCGTGGGCCCTAGTAACTCAGTCCCATCCTCCCCCCCCCCCTGTGACGCCCCTGAGTATGAGGCTCATATCCAGAACAATGAAATATATAACATAGTAATTATTCATGATACACTATACTATATATAGTATAACATCATAGAAGTAGAGCTTTAGACAGAGATGTAGATACAGTAGCTCCGGATTTCAGATGGAAACTGCAGTTAGCTGTTAAATATTAATCCTGCGTGTCTCTTTACTTCTTCTGTGCTTCATTATTCCTTCACAAAGGCGGGGGGGAAGAGGAGGGAGGAAAAGAGCAGTGTTTAATTATATGTAACTTCATTTAAAATCATTATTAATAACAGCAGCCCGGCTGTAGTTACACACAAGTCAGCTTTGAACTGTCCAAAAGAATATGTAGGGCTGTCATAATTATTACATAATCGTCTAATCGCAATTATTTGATATAATCGCGATTATTTTTCATAATCCTCATAATCGTCAAACATAGTGGAAATAGCAGATCTACAAGCTCACAACGCGTCGCGATGCGCCGCGTTGTGAGCTTGTAGATCGGCTATTTCCAATATCAATGTTCTTTTTTAAGTATAAAGTTGTCAAATATGTCAGTCATTTCTTTGTATATTTAGGTTGTGTGTCCATATCTGCCATGTGCAATTTCAAAGCCAAACAGAAATGTAATTGTCAACGACAAAAACACAATTAAATCGTTAATCGCAATTATTTGAGTGACAATTAATCGTCATCTAAAATGTCATATCGTGACATTCCTACGAATATGCCTTGAGAAGAGAGCTAACCTTAGAACGAATCTTAGAAGCAATAGAATGTTCTAAAGACATTCTAGAGACTCTGGTCTCTGATTCCCAAGTATAAATTAACCCAGGGTCATGAATTAATATGAAATGAGGTTAAACTAGCTTAGAAATGCAGTGTGAATTACTTTAATTAGTCAAAGGGGCTTAAATGGAGTTTTAATGGGTCCATTTTGTGTGGAACTTCAGTACAATTTTGTCGACTAACTTGTAATCCAGAGGGCCACATCTATTTTTGTTCATTCTTTGAAAAGAAAAAAACAAGACAGAGGAAAAATTGTATGATGTATGATGTGTGCATACTCATGCATGCGTGTGTGTGTGTGCGTGCGGGCGTGCGTGCGGGCGTGCGTGCGTGTGCGTGTGTGTGTGCCTGCAGATGATAGCCAGAGGGAAGAATGCGTCAGATCTGTTCCCTGCAGTGGTGAAGAACGTTGCCTGCAAGAACATTGAGGTCAGTGAGAACATTGACTTCATTCTGGTTCATTTCCTTTCACATGGTTCTCATTTCATTTATGTCTTTCAATGTAGATTTGTTTAGCTTATGTTTACCGGCAAAACACCTCCACTATATCACCACTTCACACACACACACACACACACACACACACACACACACACACACACACACACACACACACACACACACACACACTGCATTTAGTTCTATTATCATCATTAATTATCCCCATTGTACCATAAAGGTCCTTACATCCCGGAAGTGTGATGAATAAATTATCTGAAAATGTGTCTGCGAATATTTCACATCAAACAATACATTTGTGATGCCTGATTCATACAGGTTGATGAGTAATATAAATGGTGGTTATATAATAAAATCACACCTTGTGAACTGAGCGGTGGTGTCCAGTAATTTCAAGGCTGTGTATGCATGCGTGCATGCATGCATGTACATTTCAAGGCTGCTCAACACACCTCTCTGGTCACCCAGCGGTATTGCAGGCCAGACTCAGGCTACAGACTCACATAGATTCATAGACACATAGCTACACACACAATCACGCTAAGGAGAAGGTGTGACCACCGCTCAAAAAGCAGATGTGAGGCAGAGGCTTTTCCTTGGCCTCTAGGGAGTGTGTGCGCACGTTTCACGTCGACCGGGCCAACGGTGCCGTAGAGTAGCTGTACGCAGACGGACGGACACACAAACGGACGGACGGGCCAGGCGAAAACATAGTCTCGGCCATGCCTACGGTCAGGCGGAGACAAAAACATAAAATGGCTTATGTGTGTCTCTCTCTCTCTGTATCTCTCTGTAGGTGAAGAAGTTGGTTTATGTGTATTTGGTGCGTTATGCAGAGGAACAACAGGACCTGGCTCTTCTCTCCATTTCTACATTCCAGAGAGGACTGAAGGTAATGGAGACTCACAGCTACAGACAGTACTTTCTTACATTACATTCAGAGCAAGACATTTTAATGAGCAATGCTAACAATTCCAGTTAGACTGAAGAACAAATATTTCACTTATTATCAGACATGTCACATTCTGAACTTAAACAAACTGACAATGACTTTTAGGTGATCCTCGTGTAAATTGACATTTGAAGACTTTTATTAAAATCATAGATCTCAATTTGAAAAGAAAATGTATTGTCCAAAGTTCATTCCATTCTTTTTTTTAAATACTTGCTTTCCTACAATAAGAACCAGACTTTTTGTTCAACCAGCCATTTTGTTGAGGCAAATGGTGGTTATGTCATTTTGGAAAGAAGCACTTATGATTCAAAATCGAAAAATGTAAGTGTTTAATTTCTTATTTTCCTGTTTGCTACCTGTAGGATCCAAACCAGTTGATCAGGGCCAGTGCTCTGAGGGTTCTGTCCAGTATCAGAGTGACCATCATCGTCCCTATCATGATGTTGGCCATCAAAGAAGCTGCTTCAGACATGTCTCCTTATGTCCGGAAGACTGCTGCCCATGCCATCCCTAAACTATACAGGTAATCTGGAGATCTGATCAGATTATACATAAACTATAGGGATCCATCTAAAAAAATAACATTGTGGAAAAGTTCATTATTTGCCATAATTTTTATCAAAGAGGTGGTGCCATAGTTTTGTTCTTTTTCTGGTTTTCATGTGTCTATGAGGTTGACAGTACTTCATTAGACCCCCTGGTGTGGTTGTCATGAGCAATGATGTATGTAACCTGTTTATGTTTTAACTTTTATTTTTATGGCATACAGCTCATGACAACAATATACAACAATTATTAAATATTATATACAACATTACACAAGAGTGATGAGACCACTCAAAAGGATTTGTAATACAGAAATGTCAACCTTCTGTAGTCAGAGTTGCTTAAAGTCCAGAGTGAAGTTTCCGCAGTCAGTGACGATGGCATCTGCTGCTTAATATTCGATTGTCTTTTTTTGATCAGATTATACATGAACTATACAGGTAAATCTGTAGATGGATGGTGTAGGTCTAGATCATTATGGGAGTGGTCTGGGGACCATCTCCATGCCTTAATTTAATGGGAAACTCCTTACTGTCAGGGGAAAAGAAGTAGCTGTCAACTATGTATTGCTGATGTATTGTGTATACTGTCTATTGGAAGAGGTATAGTTGTCTACATCCTCCCCAGGTGCAGGGGGTTAGCAGTGACAGGCTGTACAGCACGATAGTGGAGAATTAACAATGTCCAAATTGGAGAGAACATGAAAATAATAAACAGTGTTAGTTAAAACCTAATTTGTGGTGAGGGCTCAGAACAGTTAACTCCCACTCAACTACTGAGACAGACAGGAGCATGTTCTTTCGATTAGCGCCTTCTGTTCAGAGTTGGATCTCATCTACTACACTGAATCCAAAAACATTTCATTTGAATGCTTTTTTCAGTGTAATAGAAAGCATGAAACATATGAAATGGATGTACTGCAGAATGCCTCCATGTGTTTGTGTGTTCTCCTCAGTCTGGACCCAGAACAGAAGGACCAGCTCATAGAGGTCATTGAGAAACTCCTTTCTGACAAAACCACGGTAGGTTCATACAGTATACTGGACTTCATCGTTCATTTACACTATTATCCTCAATGGAGTGAAATGATACCTCTTGTTTGAATTTTGATAGATTATAATAGTCTCATGTGCAGTTAAAGTGCTTTAAAATGTGTGTGATGGTGTGTGTGTGTGTGTGTGTGTGTGATGGTGTGTGCGTGCGTGCGTGCGTGCGTGCGTGCGTGCGTGTTTGCCCTGTAGCTGGTGGCTGGGAGTGTGGTCATGGCGTTTGAGGAGGTGTGTCCTGAGCGTAATGAACTGATCCATAAGAACTACCGCAAGCTGTGCAACCTGCTGATAGACGTGGAGGAGTGGGGGCAGGTGGTCATCATCAACATGCTGACGCGCTACGCTAGGACCCAGTTCCTCAACCCCAACATGAACGTGAGTATAGCGCTACACTGCACAGACATGTCGTGTGTATATTCAGCCGTTCTCACCAACACTTCCAATAAACTCCCAAATATCCTCATTAGTCGGGGAGCCACAGGCCCAAAAGCTCAAAGAAAAGGGTTGTTTTTTCTATTAATTTGGTCATTTGGTCAGGGTATGGGCATTTGTATATTCACTGTCCCATCGACTTCACTATACAGGAAAAGAAAAAGATATTTTAAAAATCTGCTTTAAGTAAGTTGCAAGCATTAAATGTTTTGCATGAAAAACATCCATTGGGCTAAAAAAGGCCCCACAAAACTGTGAAAAGTGATGAGTCATCACGTTTTTTCCACTTTATTTTGATGAGTCATCACTTTTCAGTTTTGTGGAGCCGTTTTTAGGCCGTTTTAGTCAACCCATTAAAACCGGGAAAGCACCTGTGTCATTTTAGATGTACAAGTTCACAGCGCGTCAGTTCTTTTGCCACTGATTTAGAAGGCATTTGTATAATCAGGTCTTCATGGGTCAACAGGAGTCACTCTTAGAGGAGGGAGATAAGACCTTCTACGGCTCTGACGACGAGGACGAGGATGACGAGAATGATGAAGACAAGGAGAAGAAGATGGAGGCAGCGACGCTGGCCAAGAGGAAGCCCTACGTGATGGACCCAGACCACCGTCTCCTGCTGAGGAACACCAAACCACTGCTGCAGAGCCGCAACGCTGCGGTGAGGACAACCAACATTAATTAGTGGGGTCCGGGGAACCCCAAGGGTCCTTGAAGGGGTTCCAGGGGGTCCCCAGCAAGGATAGCTTTTTATTTTTGTACCTTTTAGCCTTAATGTCTGACTATGTGCTGTTTACATTTCTGTCCAATTAAGTATTCAACAATCAATCAATACCTCCATCTGTTTGTGACCTACTTATCTTACAAATGTGCAGAATTCCAGGCATTTGCTGTCCACATTCATGCGAATGTGACCGTTCCTCGAGTGTCACCATCATTCAGAACTTTCGAATTCCAAATGCACTCATTTTCTGTACGACCCGTCATACAGAAACAAAGATCTGCTGTGCACACATTGGTGCTCCCAGGAGAAAGATACCAATCAATGTTGATGACTCCCATGACCTGTCCCATGAGCATACATGGGAGATGGCCCTGAAGGAAGCCTGCATTCTTCTGTGTTCATTCTTGTTCTTGTTTAGATGCATTTCACTGACGTATCTGTTCCTCTCTTCATCCCCATACCTTCTTACACACGCGCACACACACACACGCGCACACACACACACACACACACACACACACACACACACACACACACACACACACACACACACACACGTGCACTTAACAACACAAAAATGTTCCAGGTGGTGATGGCGGTGGCTCAGCTGTATTTCCACCTGGCTCCCAAGGCAGAGGTGGGGGTGATTGCCAAGGCTCTGGTCCGTCTGCTGAGGAGTCACAGGTCAGTTCAGTGCTCTTGTCTCTGCTCTGCTGTCTCTCAAACCAGATCTCAATATTAATATACTCATACATTTAGTTTACAGTCTTATCCAAGGCAACATAACAGAGCCACCGTAAAAAGATAGCTGCAAAGCACCGACTCAGAGGTTCAAGGCAGCACAGGTTTTATGGCAATTGGAGAGACGCTTATTCATTTACAGCCAAATCTGTGGTGGGCCTGGGCCAATCCCTGTTTTGGCAAAATAACACTTTTAAAAATAGTTTGGGGGCACCAGCTGACCTAGCGGTCCAGGCGCATACCACAGCTCTGATGCCTGACAAAACGTGTTGAGGGTTCGAGTCCCGTTCCCAATGACCTTTGCTGCGTGTCACTCCCCATTTCCTGACAGTCTACTGTCCTGTCAATAAAGGCATAAAAGCGGACACCTTTACATCTCTTGTAGACATGTCATTTGGATGTTTGACAAACTGTCATTGATTTATGGTCAGATTCGCACCAGACCCATGCATGCAAGTGTTTGGAACTGATGGCTCCCCCTATTGGGTGATTTCAAATTAGGTTTACACACATGGTTCAGCAGTGTTATAATAACATATATCCTGTGAGTTTTATAATGATTGTACAAATAACTGATTTGTGTTATGCCACACGAATTGTTTTGCATTTTTAGTTCCCCTAATGATCGTATAATGCACGTTTTGGGTTGAATGGCCTAACAGTTGTTGGCTTTGGTCGATTTATGTGCCAAGTATGTGTGCCACACACACACACACACACACACACACACACACACACACACACACACACACACACACACACACACACACACACACGCACAGTTTACTTACTGATAAGCTTGGTCCAATAGTGAATAAATGGGTAGCAATCTGACTCATTGTGTAGTAGGAGGATCTGTCAAAGATGTGTGGGAAATAATTTGATTTGGATTGGATGTGGATTGTATGGCTAGATACATTTGAACCATCAGCACCATCAGGCTGAATTGTAAAACCATAGAACCAGAAAACAATTTACAGAAAGAGGGAACATTTTCTTATTATTTAGTAGGTGTTGTCATGGCTCCAGGCACACAATAACGAAGTCATTATTCAGTGCAGGGGAAATTGCAGTATTACTCTGCCAACATAATGTGTTTATACTTCTCTGGAAGTAATTTGTTCTCTTATATAACTTTTATTCAAAAAGAAAAACACATTCAGATGAAAAATCTGTTCTTGGAGAGAGAGTCAATCATCATACAGTAGCAGAATAACAAATTAATAGTTTTTGAACAGAAACACAATCATTTTCTTTCTCTCTCTTCTCTCTCTCTGTCTCCATAGTGAGGTTCAGTTTGTAGTTCTGCAGAATGTTGCTACAATGACCATCAAGAGAAGGGTGAGCTATCAGTAATTGGCATAAATAATTGTGATTAACGATTGATTTGTGTTTTGAACATTGAACATTGGAACATAATGAATAAAATTTAAATTTCTGTTATATTAGTGGAAATAGCCGATCTCCAAGCTCACAACACGTCACATCGCGATTCGCGATGCATTGTGAACTTGTAGATCTGCTATTTACGCTACATTTGGAAAATGTTTGAAATGTGTGACCATTTTTCAACATGGAAACGATTATAACAATTATGCAACATAATTGGGATGATCTCAAATAGAGACTGGCCTATTGCTACTTTCATTATCATACTGTACGTGTGGAATACTCAGATACTTCTCTATATTTGTACAGGGAATGTTTGAACCCTACCTGAAGAGTTTCTACATCCGCTCCACAGACCCAACCCAGATCAAAGTTCTCAAGGTACTATTCTATTCTTTGGCATTGCATTTTGTTGCATTACAATGCGCAGTGCTACGTTCTGTTATGTTCTATTATCATATCGTCGTTGTCGGGTGGAAACCTTGTACGTCCAAGACCGTTCCGTTCTATTTTATCGTTTTAAAAATTAACTAAACTAGTGAAAATAGCAGATCTACAAGCACACAACGCTTCGCACCGTGAGGCATTGTGTGCTTGTAGATCGTCTGTTTTCACTACTTTTGTGCGACAGCCTTGTATGATGAAGCAGGGCTTTACTTGGTGATAAAACGTACAAACTTGAAACTACAAGGTTTCTGCCCGACAGTGACGGCATGTTGAGTTGCATTGGGCTGTGTTATGTTGCATTACTTTGCACTACTTGGTAATTGGCGGAGGAGTTCTGAACTGACTGCACTGTAGTCTGTTACTCCCAACAAAACCAAAACTCAAAAATCATGTTGCACATTCTACGACCTCGAGCCACAGTTCCACCAAGGGGCATGAAAATTGTAACAAGTTACTTTTTGTGGAATGGTAACTAATATTACCACTGGAATGTTGAAGTAATTAGTTATGCTACTTATTACTGGGAAAATACATATTATTACAGTAACATGTTACTAGTAATGCGTTACCATCCACCGCACTAGATTAGGTTACATCATCAGTTGTGGTGTGTGATACAGTATATGCCTTTGGACCTGTGGTATTGTGTAACTTGTAATGTGTTCTGTGTTTGACAGCTGGAGGTGCTTACCAACTTGGCCAATGAAACAAACATCTCCACTATCCTCCGAGAGTTTCAGGTACGCACGCACACACGCACGCACGCACACACACACACACACACACACACACACACACACACACACACACACACACACACACACACACACACACACACACATACATACTTTAATAGTGTACATTTGAATAGCTACCAGTGAGGTCCCTCTGCTGATCAATGCACATCCTAATCAATCAAAATAGAATACAGTAAGCTAGAATAGTGCATTCTCACATCGTGATGGCAAATGGGTGACGAGTTGGAACGGATTTGAAAATCTGTCCCATGTTTGACGTGTCGTGACGGTGACGGGATGCCCGTGTTGATGAGGACACCTTGACTAACTCTTCCCCCACCCCTAACCCTTTTTTCTAATGTCAGACCTATATTAAGAGCAACGATAAGGACTTTGTGGCCGCCACCATCCAAGCCATCGGCCGCTGTGCTACAAACATCGGCGAGGTGAGGGACACCTGTCTCAATGGCCTCGTCCAACTGCTGTCCAACAGAGACGGTGAGTCTAACCTACAGTACTTCAGTGGTCCTCAACCTGTTCTGGATCAGGGCCCTCTGGAAAATCTCAAACGTGTTTGTGCCCACCCATCTGATGGGTGCATATTCAGAGCCACCCATTTCAAATGCTATCAATCCATTCAAAGGGAATTTGTCATGTGTAATAAGAGCCTTGAATGGTGAGAGTAGCTGGCATACTGTCTACCCGGTAGGTGTTTGTCATTATTCTGTGGGTTGATAATGGCTTTTGCTATTTTATCCCAGCTACTGCTATTGAAAACGAAACTTAAGCAGTAGGTGTTTTGTCATCATTCTGTGGCCGAAAATGTCACGTTGTTTTAGCGCTGGTTCAAATCTGGGGAGGGGAGAAAAATTATAATAATGACATTATTTAAATGTACTTTTCTCCGTGGCAAATATATGATAAGGTTATATGAATATGGGCATTGTATGGCTCAACAGTTTAAAGTTTGTTACAGTTGCTATGGCAACCATAACAACGTGATTTTTTTTTTGTTTATGTTTCTTTAAATTAATTCCCCTCCAATCCACAAAATGCAGCTTCTGGGTGATTCCCCCACGGGATAAATAAAGGAATCTATCTATCAATCAATCAATCAATCAATCAATCAATCAATCAATCAATCAATCAAGTTTATACAACACAGCTTTTTTTTTTTTTGTAATCTTTTTCGAACTTGTTAGAGTCTGTTTAGACACTTCTCTTAATACATGAAGGAGCATGGTAGTCTACTGGTTGAGATGCTTGACCTGCAATCCATCTACTTTTCCGCAGGGCAGAGGTTCAATTCCCAGAAGGGGTTGTGAATGGAACATAATTATTTGAGCACATAGTTTCCACATTCGCTTTTTTTTGCTCAAAGGGGCTTTTCTAAATATATGTTATATAAATATTGGTCCATAATACGGTTTTATATAGGTTTTACACTAAACAACCACTCGGATATTCATGATTATTCTGTCCAAAGAAATCACAATTTACAATATTATCGCGATAATCCTATCCTAACATCCATTATCCTGGGGAACATTAAACATGCTAATTTAATTGTTTTATTGGCTATATAGACTATTCTATATCATCCCTAGCCCATTGGTTCTCAAAGTGGGGTCCGGGGACCCCCAGGGGTCCTTCAGGGAGTTCCAGGGGATCCCCAGCTAAATGATAGTTAGGAACCAAATGGACCCTTATGGGTCTGTAACTCAGAGAGTGTAACTCAGCTAGCCTACACTCTCCGAGTTCAATTAATATTGATTTTACAATAATAAATGGAGTCATAGAGATTAAATGGGGGGTCCGTACCCTAATGGAAAGGCAAACTGGGGGTCCTTGAAATTAAAATGGTTGGGAAAATCGGCTGAAAAATCTTCTCTTGTGTGTGTCTCCGGCATATCTTTTCAAATGAGGGACGACGGGCCAATAAGTGTCAATTTGGGGGTTCTTGACATGAAATGGTTTGAGAACCACTGATGTACTACTGTACAGGTACATAAGATTAAAACCTATTTTGGTTTGGCTTCCTTCAAACAATGCAACAGCACCAGATTTGAACCAGCTTCCACATAGGGTCTCATTGCAGAAGGCCCCCCCTCAAATCCTGACCTAGAGTTTCATTTGCTTTTTTAAGATCGAAGGGGTCAAATCACGATTTCGGGGTATAAAAAAATACCCTATTTCAACTGCGTAAGCTGAATTAAACATTTTCCCAGATAAAAGACACTTATTCTGACACGCTTTTTGACGCTGAATCCAATGAACCCGGTCTTGTCTCTCTACGACACTCCTAACTCTAAAGGTCAAGGAAAAAGGTCGCTTATGGCTCCAAAATGGGCCTTTTGGCCTTAAAATCAATAAAATATTCAAATAAAATCTGGCTGTTTCAGGCAGGACACGCCTTTCATATTTGAAGTATGCCCGATCCAATGGAATGGGTTTCGGGAATCTCCGACAATTTTAACCCTTTCCTATTGCGAAAAAGACACGAAATTTGCACGCCATGAACACGATTACACATTTTTTCGGATAAAGGACACTTATTCCGACTTACTTTTTGACGCCAAGTCCGTTGGTGCTGGTGCCGTTGTTTGAAAATATTTCGGTCCGTTTCTAACACTTCTAGAAGGGCTAGCTCGGGTTCTAGGGGTCGTAGAGACAAAAGGGTAACAGATTCTTGATCTGCTCACCGAGACGGACGCATTGATGTGTGTGTCATTTCTGAGCGACCCCTAGGGGGCTAACCCTAATTCCAACTAGGGGTACGTTTTACTCCGTACACGAATGTCGTAGAGAGATGATAGACACATCAGCGTGTTCGTATCGCAGAGACGAACAAGCCTATATAACTCTCCTCGCACACAAACACTCCTGTGAGTTGATTGGTAACTTTGGTTTGCTGGCCAAAGGGCTCTAAGGGGTATACACTCTATGACCCTTGTGAAATTGGAGATCCCAGGGATAAGAATGTCGTAGAGGGACATATGAGATATCAAAATGTTCGTCTCGGAAAGCACTACAACATATCTCAAAACGAAGTTCTGATATCTTATCGTCTCTGAGTTATTAAGGCTAAAAGGCTAACCCTAGGCTAACTAGGGTTGGCTTTTATTCACGAACCAATGCATTTCATGGGCTCATCTTTTAGTATGTTTTAGAGCGCATTGAGACGCACGCTTTGATATGTGTTTCGTTTCGTTGCGACATTCGCTGTGCGACGCTAGGGTTAGCATTCTTTTAATTACTATAAAATCACAATAGGATATTTGCCTTACTAATTTCAACCTTAGGGCTAAAATTACGTGTAGTTTTGGATAAAAAATATATCGGAACACCTACTGACCTGGAACTGCCTGAAACACACCAGGAAGTGGCTATTTGAGGCACTTCCGGTTGTTATAAAGACATAAGACTGGTACCATTCAACTCTGCGTCCCAAAATTAGTCTAGGGAAGTGGTAAAATTCCAGGGTTACTTCCGGGAACTGCCTGAAACACACCAGGAAGTGGCTATTTGAGGGACTTCCTGTTGTCGTACAGACCTAAGTCTGGTACCATTCAACTCTGCGTCGCAAAATTAGTCTAGGGGAGTGGTAAAATTCCAGGGTTACTTCCGGGAACTGCCTGAAACACACCAGGAAGTGGCTATTTGAGGCACTTCCGGTTGTTGTATAGACATAAGTCTGGTACCATTCGACTCTGCTTCCCAAAATTAGACTAGGGGAGTGGTAAAATTCCAGGGTTACTTCCGGGAACTGCCTGAAACACACCAGGAAGTGGCTATTTGAGGCACTTCTGGTTGTCGTACAGACGATGGTGCATCGAAATAAAACCTGCATATTCGGACTTCGCACATGTGATTTGGGGGGGGGGGGGGGGGGGGGGTAGCCAGAATCCTGGAGCAGAATAATAAAATGGCGTCTCAAAAATGGCAATGCCTTTGCAAGCAAGCTTGTAGATCTGCTGTTTTCACAACATGTAGCCTATCTGTGGAACTGAGTCAATGTAATGCCGGGGACCCCCATAAGAGAAGATTTTTTCAGCCGATTTTCCCAACCATTTTAATTTCAAGGACCCCTAGTTTGCTTTTCCATTAGGCTACGGACCCCCCATTTAATCTCTATGACCCCATTTATTATTGTAAAATCAATATTAATTGAACTCGGAGAGTGTAGGCTAGCTCTCTGAGTTACAGACCCATAAGGGTCCATTTGGTTCCTAACTATCATTTAGCTGGGGATCCCCTGGAACTCCCTGAAGGACC